>NW_024351731.1:2889443-2889905 GCF_902729225.1 Pteropus medius
TTTTTTACAAAGCTAGCAAACCATAACCCCTTTCGAATAGGTAGGGGCTATTTCTGTTTTATTTGTCTGTCTCTAGCCCTAGCACGGTCGCTGGCACATAAAGCAGTGAAGCTAAATGCAACCTATGCAGAAGCACTAGACATGCGTTTCCAGGTGCAGACACTCTTGCCTGGGAGAGACATCCTTGGAGAGTGTTCGGTTCCAGAGTTTGCTTTTTCAGTGTGGACAGTGCATTATTCATGGTTTGGAAAAGTGAGCTTTTAAATACAAACTCATTTGTTTCTGCTTTTATTTTCCTCCTATCATGCCTACCTTAGATGCTCCCAGTACCAGAATCAATTTGAGCTGATGCAAAAACTGTGAGTGTGTGTGTGTGTGCACGCGTGTGTTTGGGTGTGTGCGCGCGTTTGGGTGTATGTGCGCGCGTGCATATTTGGGTGTGTGTGCACGCACGTTTGGGTG
>NW_024351731.1:2890033-3082986 GCF_902729225.1 Pteropus medius
TGTGCACGGGTGCACACACGCACGCAGGGCAGATGGAAGCCACCTGCCGCATCTTTTCCTCTTTCCCCACCAGTGCTGAAGGGCAGGGTGAGAGCTGACCCTATGAAGGGTGTAGGACGTCTCCCCCACGGCACTCCATGGAGGGGGTAAAAGAGGAAATGACCTACTTCTCTGATTTTCATTTTCCCTGCGTTACTGTTGGGAAGGCTGTTTTTTGCAGAGGTGACAAAGTGAGAGAAAATGGGCCAGATTTTATTGATAGCATCTTGAGGTTCCCTAAGCCTCAGAAAGATCTCTCCTGGGTGACTAGACATGTGTATTAGTCAACCTTTGCTACACGCGAAAACATGCCAAAGTGTAGTTGGGAAAGACACCAAACATTTATTATTTTTTGTGACTCTGTGGGCGGGCTGGGTGGTATACCATTCTGAGCTGGGGTGGCTGGGGCTGAATGGTCTAGAATGGCCCCACGCACTAGTCAGGGGCTCCCACTGTGATGGCGGGACCCCTCCATGTAGTGTCTCATCCTCCAGTAGGTCAGCATGCGCTTGTTCACGTGGCGACAGGTTTCTCAGGAGTAAGAGAGAGCAGGTCCCAATGCACATATGCTTTTAAAGTCTCAGCTTGCATCACATTTGCTAAATATAGGCCATTTAGCAAAGTCCTATGGCCATACCGAGATTCAAGGCAGGAAAAATAAACCCCAGTTTTTGCTAAAAAGTGGCCAAGTCCCGCTGCAAAGGGGCATGTGTACAGAGAGAGTTTGTGGCCACTGTGCAACCTACTGTAGCATGCCTAGACGGGCCAGGGGTGGTTGGAAGGAGGTGGAGAGTAGTGAAGGGTGCCCGTCACCCACCTGCTCAGCTGTTTATTCATCAAGCTGTTTATTGCTGTAACAAGGCAATAACCTCAGTGGCTTAGCATGTGCAATGTTATTTCTTACACCAAGTCTGTTGCAGATGCTCCTGGCCAGCAGGTGGCTTTCTGTAGGGTCACTCAGGGACCCAGGCTCCTTCCATGTCATGGCCCTGCTTACCCCGCAAGGCCCAGAAGGCATCTGTTGGACCCTCTGCATTCAGTTGGCAATAGAAGAAGAGGCCGTGGGCCATTCTGTGGGCCATGCCTGGCAGTGGAGCCCCTCACGTACATGTGTTGGCCGGAGCTCAGTCACATGCTCACACTGCGAAGAAGCCAGGAGACACAGGTCACCACATGCCCATGAATAAAATAAGATGGGTTTCGGAACACTCAGCAACCGTGTACGTGGGTACCTCTTTGCCTAGAAAGCAAGTTCCTTAGTAGTCTGGGACTGTGTTGTATTTGTCGCATGTCCCAGGACCTGGCCCAGTGTCCGGTGTAGGGAAGGTACTCAGCACACATACGGATTGAAGGCGTCGAATTCCTTGACTTTGTCCTGACTTTGGGCTCTGTCCTCACTCATCAGACTCAGTGACTGAACTCAGCTTTCTGCTCCCCCGCCCAGCTTCCTCTGCGCTTGTGTTCACCTTGACTTTTCCTGTGTCTGGCTCCGTGTCTGGCTCCATCCCGGCTCTGGTCGCTTGGCCCTGGGCCCATCCATCTCCCTGCAGGAGGCAGGGAGGCCAGCCAGCCAGCCAGAAGGAATGCCTTCCGCCACCCTTCCCTTCCCTTCCCATCGTGGCTCCTCTAGCCAGGCCAGCCTTCTAGCTCTGAACAGCCCTCCACCTGACATGACAAGTTCCGCGAGCTTTCTCTGCAAGAAGACAAGCCTGGCCCATGTCAGGGCTATCTGTGTCAGGGCAGAGACACGCCAACTGGGCACCGATAATCAGTCTGACACACAAAGCCAACAGGGACTGGAGGCCCCACGGCTGCAGCCCAGGCTTGGGCAGACAATGCCCTTCCCAGGGCCGGGCCAGCCAGCAGCCTCTCCCCACGCCAGTCCCTCGTCAGCCTCAGCCCCTGAAAGGGTGACTTCAAGGGTGAGGAAGAGGAAACAAACAACTCCCAGCACGGCTCCCGCTGCTGCTTCTCCGCCGGGAGAACGAGCGCCAGCTCAAAGGGCTGCCCCAGATTTCAGCAATGAGGCCTCCCTCGGGGAGGCAGGAGCATGTCGTGTTGATGGAGCACAGGGGAGCCATCAAAGCCGGTGTTTGGACATGGGAGGCGGCTTTTGATAAAGTACATTGGCTGGTTCTCTGAAGAAAGACGTTTGGAAGAGAAAAAAAGATCAAGATGGCATTGGGGTAAATAATAGCTGCCATCTTTTTTGTCTACTCAGTGCCAAGTACTTTACTTTTTATGACACTGAAATCGTCCTCACCCTGTGAGGTGAGTGTATCATCGATGTTTCACAGGTGAGGAAACAGAAGCACAGAGAGTTTGAGTGACTCGGTCAAGGTCACACAGCTCCCAGTGGTTGAGCCCGGAGTGGAACCCAGGACTTCCCTGATTCCTAAGCTGATTTCGCCCCGACTTTTTCATATTTTCCAGATTCCAGATTTTTCTTCCACAATAACAAAGAGTCGCTGATGTCCTAACTTAGACTTTCTTATTTGGGGTGTTTGTGTCCAAAACCTCTTCACGGTGTATCTCAGTTAAGGCTCATGACGATCACGACAAGGGCACCGTTATTTTCCAAGTGTTTTGATGAGGAAACAACCCCAAAGACCATACGTAACTTGCCTAAAGTCTTGGAGCTGGGACTGGAATGCGGCCCGGAAGACAAAAGGAGGACACTCCGCGGCTGCAGCGAGCGAGGCTTCCGCTTCCGCTTCCGGCCTGCGGGGCCCGCGGCATTTCCCGCGGACGGTGCGGGCGGGGCGGTTGCCCGGCGAAGCTACCCGGGAGGGCCCAGGTGGGCCAGCTCCGCGGCTGCGCGCAGAGCCCAGAGCATGAGACCGGCGCCTGTGGGTTCCGGAGCCGGCTCCCGGTAAGGCGCCAGGCAGGGAGGCGGCGAGCGGGCCCCGGGCCTGGGCGGAACCGGAGCTGCGTGGGGATGTGTTGGTGGATGGGGAGCAGGCGAGGCTGGCAGCAGCACCGGACTGGGGCGCGCCAAGGTGAGGAAGCTGGCTTCAGGCGGGCCATGGGGTTAGGGACGGGCGTCGCACTCTGTCTTCAGGGAGCAGAGGCGGGAAGGCTGGGCATTAAGGCCTAAGTGCAGGTGGAGATGTTTGGAAAGCCTTGGCCCGTGAACCCCTTTGGCCCGGGTCTTCACACATTTCGCTCCGCCTCCCTCAGGACATGGTGGTCTGAACTTGGCCCCCACCTCTGGAGGCGCGAGGGCGGGAATGCCTGTGCCAGGGCCCCCCCTCATCCGGTCTCCACGTGGTTCTTCCCTGCCCTTCCACGTGCTACGGGATAGACCTCACCTTCCAAGATGAAGTGCTCCTTGCCCTCCAGAAAGAGGTGCTTTTTATTCCTGTAAAAAAGATTTAGGCTCTAGGTTCAGTGAGCAATGAATATCTACCACCAGTGAGGAAGGCGGAGGCTGGGCATGAGGGAGCACACATCGTGGAGCGGCGAGAGGTGTAGGGGGCGTCTGCAAATACAGGGCGGGGTGGGGACAGCAGGGGTCTCTGGGACCCCGAGCTTAGAACTCTGATCTTGACCTTGGCAGACCTTGGAGAGGAGGTGGAGCAGAATGACAGGAAGGGAGGTAGGAAGAGGGGACCCTGGGTCTTAGGGTGTTGGCGTTGTCAAAGATTTCCCAGTGCCAGGTTGCAAGGCTGTGGTCACCAGACCATAACGGGCCACCATGCTCTTGAGGAGGAAGATGACAGCAGCAGCCGGGACCCAGTGGAGATGGGAAGCTGCTCCCTGTTCTCTGGGAGCTGCGTGGGATCCCTGGGATTGGATGTGCCTTAGAAAGTGAAGGGGCCCCAACTACAATCACGAGGGAATTTCCTGCAGGCCTATGTGGGATAAGGGCACAGAGTGGAAATTAGTTGATTTCAAAGCGTGGAAGAGAGCCATAGTTTCTACACACATGAGACTTCAGACAGTTTGCTGCGCAGGGAAAGTGCTTGGCATTGGCCTCCAGCCAAGATGGGCACCCCCCCGTTAGCTCTCCTCCTCGCTTTTTATCATTATTGAGACAAGGCTGAGTTTTGACACCCAGGTTTGCCAGTGCTGTGACTCCTCCTAAATCAGCAGCTATCGAGAACTGTCTAGATGCTCAGTTCCCTGGTAGGTCCTGATGGGGAGGCCTAAATAAAGACATGGTTTTTCGGTAGACCAGAAACTCTGAAAACTGGATCAATGGACAGTGATGCAGAGAGCATAGAGGTGAGGGGCATAACCTAAGAAGTGGCAGCCACAGAGGGGACAGGTCAGCGAGGACTAGAGTAGAAGCTGCTGGCAGAGGCTCGGGATCAGGGACAGTCAGGGCAGGAAGAAAGGAGATCACCATATGTGGCTCCCTCATTTTCTAGATGAGGAAACTGAGGTTCAGAGGGGCCCAGAGACTGGCCTGAGGTCACAGAGTCAGTTGGTGGTAGAAGTAGAACTTGAATATAATTACCTGGATATTTTTATTTCTAAACAGCCAGTGCCTTCCTTCCCACACCTGACTTCAGTTGCAGTAACGATGGTCACAGGTGACACTTGTTGAAGACTCACTGTGCGTCGTTCACCATGCTGAGCACTCTATCTGAATCATCTCCTCTGAGTCTTCTGAGACTCTCACTGCTCGTGGAACAAGGCCTGCCCTCCTTGGCCAGAGCCTCGCCGTCTGACCCCAGCCAGCCTGCGTGGCTCGTCCTCCGTTACTCTGACTTCTGCAATCTTCGCTTGTATCTGTTTCCTGAACCATCACTGCACTGTTCCTGACACCCCGTTCTTCTGCCCCTCTTCCCCTTTCTTCCCATTTTACTCCGTCCTTTTCAGCTAGGGCCAGCTGGAGTTCTGAGTCTCCCTTGAAGCCCACCTCCCGGGACTCGGCACGTGGTCCGTTTTAAGCGGATGTCTGCGGACACCTGCCTGAGGGTGGGTGAACGGTGCTTCCACACTGATGGGCAGGGTCTGGGCTGGTCGGGGAAGCCGGAGGGTGTGCAGCGTACACATGATTCCTTTATTCATTCGTTCACTCGTTCCGTGGATATTTCTTAAGCAGCACCAGTGGAGGGTTGGGGAGCGGGGGAGAGAACAGGTGTAAGCGAGTGTAAAACAAGGTGGCGAGTGCTGAGAACCGTAGGGAGGCACCTTTGTCATGCATGAGGGATGAAGGTTTTGTCCGCTTACGCCTGTCAGGGATGTTTCTGACGTGATCCGATCCGATTCTGGAAGAAGGGGGAGGTTCCAGATGTGCAGAAATTGTGGGCAGGGGACCTCGATGGGGAGTTTATCAAAGGCGTGGGGGGGCCACAGGTGTGTGGTTGTCGGGGAACGTGTGAAGCGAGAGAAAAGGCGAGAAGGAACTTAGCAGTAAGACCGTGGAACCGAGTTAGGTCCGGTAGACAGAAGGCGTCCGTGAGGCAGGGCGGTTCATAGGGACCTCTAAGCCCTACCGAGCATGTGCCACGTGCCACACACTCTTCTGAGCTTTCAGTGTAGGAGCTCACGTCCTCCACACAACATTATCCCCAATTTACAGGCGAGGAACCGGGCACAAGTCATGCAGCCAGGAAGTGGTGGCTCAAGCATCAAGCCCACCTGTGCTCCGCCTGTCTGCTCCACTGCCTCTCGGGGTGACCTGCAAGGCAACGGGGAGGAGTGGGCAAAGAGGCACAGCGAACCCTGTTCAGAGGGACTTTGGCCAGTTCTCGGGTGTCAGGCGGATCTTCCCAACCACGAAAAGCCTGTCTTTGGAACCACAAACTCAACTGTCGCTGAGGAGACCCTCCCAGGTGGTGGTCCTGCAGTAATTCAGGTGGGGTTCTCAGAGCCCATGAGGAAGGCCTGGAAGATTCTGCAGGCTCTCAGAGACCTTCGGGAAACGCACGGCCTGATACAGTGACACAGCGTCCCCGTGCTCCGTCATCCCGAGCCGCCCTCCATCACTGAAGGCGTGTGCATGAAAACAGGCTTTCTCCTGTCTTCAGGGATCAGCTTCCTGCTGCCGATCCTCACCTGAAACCATACGTCTCCATTTGTGGCTCAATAACCATATCCCAGGGGGCTAATTATGGGCCACATGCTCCTGGGGCTGCTGGGCTGGGAAGGATTTGATGTCTGCTGTCGTTCCCGTTTCTCTTTTGGACTCGCTAGCTCCAAACCTTTCCCCCACGGGGTCTCCCGGGCCTTCACGAGCCTGTTTTCCTTTCAGGATGCGTTCCGTTGTGCAGATGACCCCAGCGGGGCTTCACTGGGCGTTCACCAGTCTGCCTGGCAGCATCTCGGTGTTGACCAGTTGGTAAACATCAACCAAAGGGCAGATGACACCTGCTGTTTCAGTCCGTGCAGGTGGGGCGATGAAGTGGAAAGAACTTTTGGCCTCGGACGCGGAGAAGCTGCATTCCCTTAGCTCCGTTAGGTATTTACTGCTACGACTTTGGAAAAGTGTCTTTACTTCTCTGGTTCTGAGTGTTTCTTATATAAAAGGAGAGATTTGGGTTAGATCCGTGGTTTCTGACCTGATTCCTTGGTGTCTAGAAAGATAGCGATGGGTGTGTGGACAGGGGAAGGGGAAGTTTTAAAACAGCTGTGACCTTCTAACTGCAAACTGCTAGCGAGAAGTCCTTTTGCCTATTCATTTTTGAGTCTCTGTTGTTTAGGATAGTGTTTGGTCTAGAATGTGCAACTGTTTCTCGAAACATGTTGGTCATTCAGAAAAGCCCGACAAAAATGCTCTTTGGCCCTATGAAGCTGGGCAGGCCACCCCCAACCTTGAATTCTTTAATGATAGCATTAGAGTGAAGATGTGCAACTCATGTCTTTTCGTCTCTGCATAAGTGACTTAATGTAGCTTAAACAGGAAAAGGGACTTTGTCCCTCACTAAGACAATCAGATAGTTTGAAGATTTCTGCCAAACAGGAAGGAAATTTAGAGTCCGTGTCGTCAAAAAAAAACAACAGCAGACCACTGCCACCGTCTCTGTGGTCATGCTGTGCTTACCTGGAGCTCCGGTCAGTAGTTCTGGGTGATGTGCTGAAGGGGATGGGAAAACTAACTTACACGTGCATTTTGATGTAGAAAGGCATCCCTGTGCCTGGTGTCCTCGAGAAAGACATTAAAACAGGACGCTTTTGGATGAGGATGGGCCCATTTCTAACCTACAAAGCTGAGGTTTTCTACCAAGACAGTTGGTCATGGGGACTCTCCTGTGGGTGCAGACACAGGGGCTGAGGCTGCTCGCCTTTTCCGTTGCCCTGGGTGCTTTGTGGGAGCTCCAGCGATGGCCATCTTGTCTGTTGTGTCCATCTCCCTGAGCCTCAGAATCCCAAACCGCTCACTTCATTGGGATTTTGAGAGATCAAGTGAGATAATGGATTCGAGCGTTATTGACAACCCCAAGCGTGTTTCTGTAACCATCAACAATGCCTACGGATGGCGTGGGCGGGTGGCCGTCAATGGGGAAGCACCTTCTCTTTCCCCCTCCTTCTCACTAATTTGCATTTGTGCCCGCTTTGTCTCTGCAGTTGTCATATGTCCCTGGCAGCTGTCCCATATCTTTTGAATAGCCGCACTACACCTTAATGATTTCTCGTATTTGCATCCTGAGGCTGGCTTTCGGGCAGGATGATGGCAGGGGACCGAGGTCCGTACAGTCAGTTACATGAACTTGTTTGAGACTTGGAGTCAGAGTAGGGCAGGACGAGGCTTTAGTCTGGCAGGGCGGGTCCTGGTACATAGCAGGTGAGCTGTTTGGGTCTTGGAGACAGTGGTGGTGAGACTTCTCTTATCCAGTTCCGAATCATGGCTCCTGTGAGCGATGGTTGTGATGTTTTGTTAGAGACTCTCTACAGTGTGTTTGCTCTTGGTAGGTTCACGGTCTCTTGTTAGCTCTCCTCAGAGATGTTTTGAGCTAATAGCCTTTCTATGTTCCTCTTACGCTTACGTGGGGCAGAATGAATTTTGTGTTTGCACCTGAGATCTCTCCCTGGTACAGAACTCGTACCTGGAGTGGCTTCTAAAAGTCACGGAACCTTATCCTGTGTGTGGTGGTGGCTTAGTACAGGTCATTGGGTATCAGGAGGCAAGAATTCACCCCTGGTCAGCTGGAAAGAGGTTGGCCTCACTTTTGTGTTGGCAAATCCATGCCGACTGTGCCCTGCTAGCCAGACCTCTGCCAGCGGGGCACGCTGGGTTAATGGAAGTGGTAGGAAGAATTCTTTCCAAAAGTAAAATCCAGTTATCTTCCCTGTCTCAGGCAGTGGTTCAGGTGTCCACCTTGTCCCTTACCTCCTACTGATACCATAGCCTCCAGATCCTTCCTTCTATCCCCAGTGACCCGTGAGAGGGTCCCCCTTCATTGTTGCTAGTTGTGAGATCAGTAAAGATTTTACCCTTTTATACTTTTCACAAGTGGACATTATGGTCCTTGAAAACATGTAGACAGATAAAAATTACTGGGCAATACAAATTATAGGGATGGGGATAAAGGGTGGGAGAGAGAGGAAGACAGAGAGACAGACAGACAGACAGACAGACAGACAAAGAGGCAGAAAATGACAGAGACAGAAAAGGGCCTGGCCACCTCACTTCAGAAATGGTCTCTGGTGACTTAGCGTCGGTGGTAGCCAGCCCCTACGATGGCCTCACGGTCCGTCTTCTGTCTTCATTCCCTGTGTGGTTCTTTTCCATGTTGAAGCAGGGCTGGCTTTTGTGACCGATAGAATGTAATGGAGATTACCATGTGTGATTCCCAAGATCGGGTCCTAAAATGCACTGCAGCTTCCGGCTTGACCTCTTGGGTCCTTTTCTTTGAAAGAAGCCAGCTGCCGGGTTGGGAGAACACTGAGACAGCTCTGTGGAGAACCCCCACAAAGAGAAACCAGCTTGCCAGTGTCTGCTTGCCGGCATGCGAGGGAGCCCCCTTGGGAGTGGTTTAGCCTCAGCCCATCACTTAGATGACTGGGGCTCTGGCCGATGCCTGGCGACAAGCACCTGACAGCGTGAGCCAGAACCACCTGACCAAGCCGCTCCTGCATGCTCCAAGTGCACACCGGGAGGGATAACAAATGGTGGTGGTTCTAAGCCGTTAAGTGTCAGGTCATTTGTCATACAGCACTAGGTACTTAGTACCTTTCTCCTTGCTGTCCTTGCTTTGGTGCGGACGGTCTGGTTTCTGAGGCAGGGAGTGCAGAGTTGACGTCGGGACATCTGTCCCTTTTCCGCGGGTGCCATCGCCCTGCTTCACAGCCCCCGTCGTCCTCCACGGAGTAGGAGTTCCCTTGGGCTCTGCTGGGTAACGGAACATTCTTTTTGTTTTTCAGTATTATCGCACCTTTAATTCTCCTGAGTCTATTTTCATAAATGTTTCGATGCAAAGGTGGATGAGGATGAATCAAGTGCTGTTGTCTTGCTTTCCTCTTAACCAGGAAATCAAAAATCGATAGCTGCCTCTAGGTTTTTGATTATGCATTCCATCGGTACACATTTTTTAACACGTGTCTTCAAATATATTTTATTTGTTCATTTATTTGTTATTTGCCATTGCATTGTTTTATCATGTAAGTTATACAACATACATAAAATGTACATTTAGAAAATATGAGGTAAAAATAAATAGGAATAGAAGGCCACATATTTTGCTTTTCTATCCAAATGGTTGCCTTGGGCACGGTTGGTGAATGTGTCCCGCTGGTCTCCAATATGGGTAGCTTTTTACATTGTGTTATCTGCATGTGTTTAAGGGGAGAGGTTGTGCCTTATTTGTCTCTCCCAAGATTATGGGGTTGCTGCTCTATCCACTCTTACAAAATGAAGAGTACGTGAATGAATGTGCAATTGAATGGAGGAGAGTCCTCCGGGTCTCAGCACGATGCCAAGTGCAAGGGAGACAGAAATTAATGTGACATGTGAAGTGGATGAAGCTTAAATCTAGTCTCTCTAGCTCCCTGAGAGAGTAGGATTTAAACCTGGGCGTGCTTGGTTCCTAAGCCATGTTTACTGTTTAGCTTCTCCCAAATTACAGAGCCCCTCTCTGCCCCACTCGCTGAGAATTGCCTCTGTGCTAGACGTGCCCTTGGAGGGAAGGCGCTGGACTCATTTCTAGGATGAACTGTGTTCTGGTTTCCCCCTGTCTCCCAGCCACACGCTGACGTATGCCGGCAGCCAAATCGCACCCCACACCACAGCTTCCTCCGTTCCCTTCAGTCTGTCTCCCAGGCTGGGCTCTCTGGCCATCACCGGTTAAGACCTCCTAATGGGTATGTGTGTGTGTGTGTGTGTGTGTGTGTGTTGGGGGGCTCTTAACAACTCGGCTCTCCGGGGCTCAGGTTGTCTGGATTTCTGTCTTCTTCCATTTCCGGGGGCTGAGGAGTTGTGGGAGACACAGTTATGACCAGCTTGTCAAGGCTGTTTGCTCAGCCGGGCATCTCTCTTCCGTGTCAGCTGACTTAGCTCTTCATCCCCATTTAGGCTTCGATGACCTAGTGACTCGGATTCCATGTTGGCATTTCCCTCCTACAGCCCATTCTCTGAGTAATGACCACTCAGAGATGTCCATGTCCTGGTCCCCAGGACCTGCACATATGTTTTACATGGCAGAAGACACTTTGCAGATATGATTAAATGAAGGACGTTGAGATGGGAAGAGTGTCTGGGATTCTCCAGTTGGGTCTGATGGAATGGCAATGGAATGACGATGGAATGACGATGATCCCTAAAAGGAAAGAAGGGGCGGGAGAGGCAGAGTCAGAGATGTGAGGATGGACGCGGAGGTCGGAGTGACTGAGGCAAAGAGGACGATGGCTGAGGGATGCTGGCCGCTTTCAGAAGCTGGAATAGTGGAGGGTCTGGGGCGGGTCCGGGGTGATCATTTCTCTCCACAGAGAAATGAGGTGATCAGATCTCTGTGAAATGACTGAGTTAGGGTGTGAGATAATACAACAATATCAGCGATCTACCTCGGCATATGTCATAGCGTGTGGGAGACTTTAGAGTCATGACTTCTGATTCAGAGCACGGTGCAGAGGGTTAATCAGAAATGGTTCTGCCCCCAGGTGACAAGTATTTCACTCTCTTTTGCTGTGTCGCAGGCAGCCACGGCAATCCGGTGGCATAACGCAATGAGCATTTATCTCTGTGTTCGTGAGTCTTCCCATTAACTGTGTCTACTGTATCTAAGCTGATCGGGCTGGGCTTGGCTGGTGGCTCTGGTTCAGACTGTGGGTCTGGCTGAGCCTGGATCTAGCCCACAGGTTGGGCTCAGGTCTGGGTCCTGGGCTGAAGGAACAGAAGCTCCCTGAGGGACGCTCAGGTCTTGGTAGATCCCCAGAGCACAGAAGCAAGCCCAGTGACAACCCAATCACATTTCGAGTCTCTGCTCCTGTCATGGCAGCTTACGTCCCATTGGATAAAGTAGAGCACGTGGTTAAACCGAAGCAGGGGTGTTGCGGGGCGGGGGGGCGGGGGTGGGAGGTAGGGACTGTTATTGTGAAGAATTGGACGTAATTCAGTCTGCCACACCAGAGAAGGTTGCTTTCCTGGATCTCATAGGATATGTCTTTTGAGTCAAAGTTACTTCTCTATTTGTGACCGATGCTGCCACCAAGGCAGTTCTCACGAACACCTTCAGCAGGTAACCTTCCATGCACTAATGCCTCCTTCTGCTCTAGCCTTGTTTTTCTGTTTCTGGAGGTTTATCTGTTTTCAAACCACAGTGTTTGAACAGCTCAGCCGGCCATTTACCCCTTTGGGAGCACTCTCTGTAATCAATTCCATTCCCTTTTCTGGGATGACATGTCCCTCTCTGGGCCTTTTGTCTACTCATCTGTAAAGAGACCTAGTTCTCTGTCACACTTGTGGAGTGCCAGCTCCTACAGGCAGAGGAATCGCTCTGTTAGAAGTTTGCAGGCTGCCCCAGCCCCTCCTCCACGTGGGACCCTCCTGGCCCACAGGCAGTGGGGCGACGGAGCTGCCAGGGAAGCAAGCTGTGTCTCAGGCACATTTAGAGCAGGGGACTGTCCGCCAGAGGGTGACGGTCCTCCTCCGAGGGCCCTGGGCTGCTCTGACCCTACGTGGAGTAGTGTGTTATAGGGGTGGGCCTGGAAAGTGGAGGCTTGTCCCCTACGAAGAGTCTGGAAGAATCGCGGGATCTGGAGTGGCCGAGGACTCTGATGCACATTTGGCTTGGAGAAAAAGTTTGTGGATAGTGGTGGCATGTGAGGTATCACCGTCACCAGGTTTAATTCACTTCAACAAGCGTTTCCTGATCCCAGCAATTCGCCAGGACCTCTGCTGGGAACCGAGGTATGGAAATGCACAGACAAATACAGACAAATACCCTGCTCGCGCGAGGCTAGGGCCTGGCACTTAATAAACAGGTACATTCTTCCCTTTGAGCCTGGCGAAAACCATGCAAACGAGAGCCAGGGTGTCAGAGGGCTTTACGGGCTTCGTCTGAAAGGATAAGCAGTTTTTTTCTCGTCTTGTTGCAAGTAATGAGTGGCTGTGCTGCATGGGAACTCTTATCCCCAACTCTTCGTGTTTTCATGGGGGAAAGGAAATCCTGCTTCCCACGGGGAAAGGTTTGGGAGGAGCACTGCTGGCATCTTTCTCCAGGCCTACAACCCACTTGTTTCTCCCCAGGGAAGGAAAGTGATTCGGATCCAATTACTGAATTTGGAGGAAGGAAGCGAGTGGGAACCAGAGCTTGTGAGTTGCAGGACCTCTGAAAACCTATTTGGGACCTGAAGGTCAAGGAAGTGAAGTGACTTGGCCTCCTTTGTGTGTGGCAGAAACAAGAGGGGCACCCACCCTTCCTGATGCCCTGAATGAACAAAGGAGGGAAAGGCTGGCGGCCGGGGACCGTGGTGACGATGGTGAGGGAGGTGGGCGCGGGCCAGGCAGTCAGGGAGACGTGGACGGCTGAGCCGGGAGGGGCTCTGGGGGCCAGACGGGATCCAGTGGGAGCCTGGAGTTGAGGGAGTTACTGGCAAGGGTAGGTTCCCAGCTCAGGTGACCATGTAGCACGGAGCCACCACCGCTCAGGTTTGGAGCTGGCAGTCACGACACTGGGCTCCAGTTCTCCCTGAGCAGCGGTGCAGACATCACCCCGTGAGATCCCAGGACAGAATTTACAAACCTGTCACTGTGTTCTGTTGAACCCAAACAAGTTTCAAAGCTGTGAATTAGCGGAAGAAAAAAAAAATTAGAGAATTATGAGTAAGAATCTGGATTTCTTTTTATTTCTTAAGGGGAAAAAAAAAAAGATCCAGAGATCACTGGACCCATACTCCTGATTGGAATAATCTCTTGGAACTGAGCAACGGTCACTCCCTTTAGCAGGATCGTCCAGTTTGCCACTGTCCCCACGGGTCCATCTGTTTCGCAGGTTCTCTTAGCTTCCCTCCCAGCTTACCTGCCTGGGTCCAGTGGCCATTTGCGTTTGCAGCCCCTGCTCCACCTGGGATGCTGGGCTTAACCTCGCCTGGCTAAGAGATGCTTTTGGAATTTTAATGTAAATTAAAGGCTTTTCCAGAGAGATGCATCTTGCACTTCAAACTTTTGCACGAAATTACAGGTGGTTCCAGACCCACTAAAGCCATTTAAAATCTGGACATCAGGTGAAAAACTCCTGCTCTGAAAAAAAAGGATCCCTCAGTATCTTTGAAAATTCACTTTCAGGGGCACTTTACAGTTTATAAGGCACGCCCCTTTCCTTGGAAAGCATGCAGCCCCTCCTCCCGACATGCTCCCCATTTTCCCTGTCAGCTCCTCCTCCCCAGCCTCACGTGTGCCCTCTAGAGGCACGCTGGGCAGGAGTCATCCACCCTCCAGTGCAGGGGAAGAATGGGGCCCAAGGACCCTTGAGTGACAGGCGGAGCTGCACGGCTGAGGGGATGGGGGCCGGGGGGTGGGGGTGGCTGGCGCTCTGCTGTGCTCCCCTGTGATTCTCCGTGTTTGTCGTCTTTCCCATCCCACTCTTCCTTTTGCCAGTCAGTTATAAATAGCTCAGAGAACATTTTATTTCCAGCTTCGAGGTGACATGTGCTGTCAGCAACACCACAGCCGCTCCATTGATGTTTTTAAGGGGGCGGGAGGAGGAAATAAAATTGCTTATTGGCCCAAAGCAGTGTTCAGTGAACTGAAAGCCACTGACTCTCCTTGGGACGCTCTGCGTCTCCCGAGTGAATGGATTTTCACGCTGGGAACCCAGCTGGCCTTCGGGCTGAATGGCCGCCGGCTCCCTCTCTGATTAATTCAGTCGATGCCCAGCCCAAGGAGGGTGAGGAGTCGGAGCTTCCCCTCCCCGCCCTGTCTGGGGGGAAAAGCCAGAAACAGGAGCAGGGGGCCGGCAGGGAGGAGGCCATTGCTAACAGCTCGAGGGGCCTTGTCTGCATAGGGCGAGCAGTTTTTCTGTTTCTCTGAATGTCAAGGCAGAGGCAGGAGGGCAAAGGCGTTTCTCCTCGCACTGGCCGAAGAGGAAAACACAGCCAAACCTTTGTAGTCACGGAGGGAGGAGGTTGCGCTAGACACCGGGGTGCTTTTCAGTCATGTTGTAGCCAGGGATCCAGGAGTGACAGACGCAAGAGGGAACAGAGGGCCGCGCTGTGGAAAAGGGAAGGCAGGACGCGCGGCTTGACCAAGCCCCAGAGGCAAAGCCCAGGGCCCCGTGCTGGCGAAGGAAGGGTGTGAAGTTGGGGTGTCTGCCCTTTCAGAGCCCGAGGCGCTTCCACGCCCTGCAGGAGCAGCCTGCGCAATGGCCTGCTTTCTGCACGCAGCAGTCCCTGAGCTGCCTCACGCCGCCCTTGGACATGAAGGCCATTGTTATTGCGCCCATTTGGTAAATGAGAAATCGGGGTGTGAGGAGCCTAAGTCACTGACCCCTTTGCCTCCTTGTCTCAGTGAGCAAAGATTCCGATTTCTAAGAAAAAGGACCCAGGGAGCAGGAGAGGGAGAGAAAGAGGGAAAAGAGGAAGAGGAAGAAGAGGCTGTCGCTTCTATCCAGCCCTGAGCGGGCCCAGGTCCCCTGTTTGAGAAGAGGAAACCGCAGGGAGAGAGACTTGACAGTGAGACGGAGATGAGGGCTAACCTTGACCTTAGCCCTTAACCCTTTGGAACTCTCAGAAGGAAGAGAAACGGGAGATAATTCCTGCCTCATTTTTTAACCCTACCCTGAAATCCCATCCCTGGCAAATTTGGCCCATTGTCCTAGAATCTGCCGGCCAGGTTGGGGCTTTTTCTCCCTTGAGAGGTGGACAGGGTAGGAGCAGGGAGAGACCCGGAATGTCGTATGGAGAAGCTGTTTCCTTTTCCTGTCCCAGCCCCTGCCTTCTCCCCTTCTGCCCCGTCCCAAGAAGGCCTTAGCTGCAGAGCTGGGTGGGGGACAGGAACGGACCGTGTTCACCACGTCTCTGTTGCACGCTGGTCTCTGTGCAGGCGTCTCCCCGGGCTGCGCTCAGGCACCCACCCCTCTCCTAAAGTCCGCATCCCCCTCTCCCAGAGGGGAGTCTCAGGTGGTCCTTTCTATGTACCGGTTGGTTTGCACCTTCCACAACAGAATGCAAGCTCCAAAGGAGTGGTGACTGTCCTACTCACGCTGTGTCCCCAGTGGCTACCACAGTGCCTGGCACCTCACAGGCGCTCAGAAAATCCTCGTGGAATGAATGCATGAAGTAGCTTGCCCCGTGTCAGGCCCCATGCTTTCAACTTAGGTTGGGGCGACTGCGCTGAAGGGAACGTGCTGGGCGGACTCATTTCTGTGTGCTTGAGACAGCGAGCATGGGTTGAATCAGGTCCAGGCGCCTGGCTGCATCTACCAGGCGCCCTGCTGGGAGCCAGTCCCTTTGTCCCCATTGGACTGGGAGAAGTCCATTGCATTTATTATTCAGTTCAAGTGCATCATCTACCAGGCTCTGACCACGTACCTAGCACTGTGTCCGGTGTCTGAATCATGCCAAAGAAATATAGGACACGCATCCTCTGAGCTTTCGAGAAGGTTCTGTTGTAGACAGGAAGACATCGTGAGCTTTCCGAGGAAGCACATTCTCCTCCGTGGGTCTGATTCTTCAAGTGTAAAGTGAGGAGTTTGGGTTTTACTAGACGATGTCTTCTTGCGAGGCTTGCCCGCATAGTGGACTCTGAGACACGCGGTTGGGTGCAGCTGGTTTATTTGGGCCGTGACCCTAGGACGTGCTGGCGTGAGAGTGGGAGGAACACAGTGAAGGGAGGGAGGCCACAAAAAGTCGACTGACGGGCGGTCACTGCTGTAGGCACCTCAGAGCTCATCTCGCCTGGGACGCTGGGGCCTGTTTCACACACACCGCAGAGCTGTCCACTGCAGGCGGAGGAGGCTGGGGCCATCATCCCCAGCTCCATCTCTGGCTGGTCCTTGGTCGCTACCAGAGCATTGTTTCCTGGTGTGTCCAGCCTGCCCGGCCTCTGCCTCCTGCCCCCTGGCCAGAGCGCATCCTCAGGTGGACAGCTGCAGGGACAATGGCCCATACGGGGATGGTCGGGGGTGGCCCTCGGGTGGGCCGAGGGGGTCATGTGCAGGGGACCACAGCGCCTGCGTCTGCCCTAGGGACCTCTTCCGTTTCACCTGCCTCTGTACGCCCAGGTAGCAGGCACTTTTGCGATGAGTGAATGAAGAGTTCTCCCTCCAACTCTGACTTCCCCAGTTCCGTGGCCTCCGGAACAATGGCCACTTGACAACGCAGTGTGATGAAGAGCTGCCTGGTGACGGTGCGGACCTGGGGTGACAGCGGAGTGAGCCCGTGTGGGGTCGGAACCGGCGGGGGAGGCCAGGGCTTCCTGTGGGGTGGGGCCTGTGCTGGGCTGTGTAGGGCTGTGGGGTCCAGAGGGGCGGGAAGGGGGCTGGGCAGTAAGGGGTAGTCCTGTGCACACGGGAGCGCAGGAAGGGCGTGGCATCCCCAGGGACTGCTGCAGCCGCGCTGGCCCTGCGCGGGGTCCCCAACCCCACCCTACGGAAAGGGCCCCCCCCGACACCCCACACAGAAGGCGTCCCCGACCCCACATGGGAGGAGCCTCCCACCCACCATGGAAGGGGTCCCAATCCCCCCAAGGAAGGGGCCTCCCAATCCCCCACACAGAAGGCACCCCTGATCCCCCACGGAAGGGGCCCCCAGCCGCCTCTTGCCCCGCTGGCCCGCACTGCTCCTTGAGAGCCTTCTGCCCGCCCTGCCCTGGTGGCCCTGGCTCTGGGTCCAGGCTTCTCTGTCCTTCCCAGTCTAACCCTGCCCTTCAGACTGGGGGGAGGCTGGATGTGGGGCTGCAGTGTGTGCTCTGGAGCCTTTAGCGATGGCCTCGTGGTGGCCAGGAGGCCTGGCTTTCCTCTTGCTGGGTGAAAGACCTGGGGGAAGGGACTTCACACTGAGCCCCATCTGCAAAACGAAGATCACACAGCAGGCACCTCGCTGTGTCGCTGTGAGGTCTAAAGGGCCTGATGCACAGGCGGGGCTTGGAATGGGGCCGCCCTCAGCCTGTGGGGTGTAATGAGTTCTCCCTCTGGGGTCGGTGGGGAGGAGGGATCGCTTTGTGTGCTTCCCGGCACATCACAACCACTTGAGGTGGCCCTTAGTTTTATTATTACTTACTTTAATTTTACAAATCGCTTCTGAAACCTGACCTTGGTTTCCCAGCCATCACATTTCCGCCTCCGCCCCCTTCTCAGCAGCCTCTGCCCATGACCTCAGTTGACAGACGCTCCCTGTCAGTTCGGCCTCAGCTTCCCTGCCCATCAGCGTGCCCCACATTCACTGTGTGCAGCTGTGACTGAGGTCCCAGGGGGTCTGGGGAAAATGGGTGGGAAAGGTGAAGGATGTGTGGGTGGGAGCGTGTCCCCGATTATGGGAGGTGGCATGGGGACAGTGCTTCACTTTCTCCCGCTGTGTGACTTGAGCAAGTTACCTCTCTGAGCCTCAAGTTTGCTTTGCATCTAAAGAGGGGACAGTTGAGCCCATTGCCTGGGGCTGTTGGGAGAAGTGACCAGGACAAAGCAAGGTGTCAAGCCCAGTTTCTGTCACTGCCACTTCCTTTGCTCCCCGTCCCATGAGGAAGGAGAGCAGACAGTGGGCCGGGGGAGGCCAGGCGGGTTTGAGAAGGCGGCATGCCGTCCCTGTTTGAAACCAGGATCTAACCATCCCGTTACGTTTTTGCAGGTTGTAGTGGAGATCAGAGGGCCTAATGAGTGACAGAATATTTTGTGAAACATAGTGCAAGACGCACACGTGAGGTTATTGTTGTTGCTGCTGATATAAATACATGTCTAGCAACCCTTTCCCTTTTGTTAAGGACTTTCTCCCTATTTTATTTTTTACAGATTTTTATTAAAGTATGGCTAGCAGACAGTGTTAGTTTCAGGTGTGCACCACAGTTGTTCGACATTCGTAATCCTCAGGAAGTGATCGCCATGTGTCCAGCAGCCATGTGACACTTTGCCACGTGGTCGCAGTACGATCGACTGTTTTCCCTGTGCTGTGCTCCACACCACGCCTTAGCCCTCTCCCCGACCCTTCAGTACTATCACATGATTTTCCTTTAGACGGCTGCCCCTCCTCCTCCTCAGTTCGTGAGATTTGGGTTCAGCCACCCCACTCGCCCGGTTTCAGGAGGGACCCAGGTCTAGCCAGTTGTCAGATTCTATTTCTCCGGACTAGCTGTTGGCTTAGGGATGGGCGTGGGTCCCATGTCGGTCTGCTGAAAGGTAACCCTGTGCTGGAACATTCTGGAGGAGGGCTTTTCTGCTGTGGTCACCCGCTGCAGGGGTCTCGCGGGGACGTGGTTCCTTGTGCGGGCTCTGGAATCAAACTTGGGCATTGACTGACTGTGTGACGTTGGGGCAAGTTACTTAAACTCTCAGTGCCTCAGCTCTGTCATCTATGAAGTGCGGTTAAAACAGCACCCGAGGTTTGGCGTCACTGAGAGTTTTAAGTGACTGAGCGTTTAGGAGGTGTTCGGAATTGCTGTCAGGACCGAGTAAGCCCTTAATGAATGTTACCTGATGTCAGTCGCTAGGTCAGCCTGGGATTGCCAGCAGACACCTTGAGAGGAGGTTCTGGCTGGCATCGAAGCCAGCATGGTTCATGACATGGGGAGCACCTGGATCCATCCGTGCCTGAAGCTAGCCATCCCTAGAATTTCTTAAGCCAGTTAGAGTTAAGTTTCTGTTACTTGCAACCAGGAGTCTTAACTGTTGCGATTATTATTTCCACATAGAAATATTGATTCTTGCTAACACATGAGAACTTTCCGTGATTGCCCTTCTCTTCAGGCTAAGTTCAAATTCCTGAGCCAAGCCTCCGGGAGACCATGACCTGGCCCCTGTCTAACTCACTGGCCTCCTTTTCCCCTGCGTCCACTCGTCCTCCGCTTTCCTGCCTTTCCAAATTTGCAGGGCCTGAGCCCGTCCTGTTCCCTCCTCCCTGTGACTTTGCAGGCCTCCTCCTGGGCGTGCCCTTCCCCACTGGGCTGCCTCTTTTTCACTGAGCCCCTGTGAGACTGGATTAGATCCCTCTCCTCCATCCTTGTCCAGCAAAGACCCTCACCCTAAGACTGAGGTTCCTTTGGGGCCTGGGACCATTTAGACCTGAACGAACTAGTTCTGAATCTCAGGGTCTGGCACACGTGCCACATCGAAGGTGCTCATGGAAAGGACTCACAAACACCCTGTGAGTGGGGGATGAGAGACGAGTGACAGATGCAAAGTGTCAGCTTTTTGATATGCTGTGTGATTTGTTAAAAACGCAAACGGTTTGGGCGCCAAAGGAGGCAGCCCATCCGGAAGCTCTGCAGCCGACGTTCCTGCTGGACACCTGCTGGACACCCGCTGATGGCTGGTTTGGCCATGCCATTGACAGGGAAGCAAACTTCCACCTGGCAGGTGCTTGATTTAATAAAACCCCAAACTCATATCAGCCCTGACATGCCCAGGGAATAAGACAGCAAATTAGAGAGATGGAAACGTCACTCCAGTGCAAACCAAGATTTAAAAGGCCCTTGTAGCCCTTATTTATGGAGTTTGGGTTTCCCTTTAACCCTTGGGTGAGAGAGGACGGCTTGCTGATCCTAAATACAAATGAATTTTGTGCTGTGTTCTGCCTCCTGGCGTGAAGTGCTTAATAAATGTTCCCATCTTTCTGTGGGGAAATCTTTCTCCCCGCTAATTGCTGTCAGCATCCATCAGGATCACCCAGAGAGCAATATCCCAGCCAGAGGGGCCTTGGGGCTGAGCTCCATCACCGGGAGACAGTCTTGTGGGCGGCAGAGGGGCCCATAAGGGCTTGCACTTGCCAGGCACCTCCATCAGGAGGCGCATCACAGCAGGAGTCTGAACCAGCAACTGGCCAGTTGTTCCTTGGAGCCATAGGCACCAGAGCCAGCAACCCAGGTACCCAGGTGTGTGTGTGTGCGTGTGTGTAAAGGTGCGTGTGTATGTGTGTGTGTGTGTGGGGGGGTGGCTGAGCTGTGGAGTGCCAGATTCCATCAGCCTCTTAATCAGACCAGCCGCGGTTTATCCCTTTTATAGCTCAAACCAGCCCTAAAGTTTTTGTCAAAGGGGTTCTACCGATGTGAAAAGAAAGGTTTAAAACACAGACCTAGTTCAAGCCGCATCTTTAACAGGTAAATTAACACAGCCTGGGGATGCTGGGGCCGGGGCGGGGGCGTGGTGACGAGGGAAGCACCGCGGTGTCAGCACCGCGTTCAGACCTGGTCTCCCGATAGTTGCGGCAGCGTTTCTGCCTTTTATTTTAAAAACATTTTTCCATATCCCACATCCACCTGTTTTATACTTTAATGCTCAAGCACCTACCCCTGTGTAGGGACCTTGGAGATTGTGATGGAGAGTGATGTGCATCGAATCCTCCGGGGAGGGCAACTCACGAATCAGGCATCGGTTAGAAACCTCACAGCCTTCCTCTCGTGTGTGTATTTAGTGGCTGTTTACTGGTTGCATGTTATGCGCCGAGGATGCAGGGCAAAGCCACAGAGAGCTTATGTTCCAGTGGGAGAAGGGTGAAGAAACAGATAAACAAGGAAATCTGCAAGTAAAATAATTACGAGCTTCGTTTAACGCAGCAGAAGGAGGAACAATGTATCCTGATGGAATGAGGTAGAAGGTCAGAGTCGGGGGTGCTGTATTTTTCAGGGTGGTCACCAGTGTGCTTCCTCAGAGAAGGGGTCTTTGCGGTGGGGCTTCAGAGCAAGGTGTCAGGCAGTCCAGCGCAGGGAGAAGCGTTCCGGGCAGAGGCCTGCAGGCCGATCCAGTGCTGTCCAGGAGGCGCACGCTGAGCCCTCTGGCCTCTGCGTTCCTCCGCCTCTTCCCGTGACGATCCCGCGCCGTCTCAGCCACGCGCCCAGGGCCGTGCGTCACACCGCACCACCTGGGAATCCACCATTTGTGCTGTCGTGCTCGCTGGCCACCACCCTTCTGGGCGGTGTGCTTGGGGTCCCAGCTACAAAGAAGGAGCACTCAGGTTGGGCGTCCCTCCTGCGTCCGCATCTGCTCTCCTTGTCATCCTGTTTCCGCGGTGGCCCCGCTTCCGTCCGAGGGCGGCCTTCCGCCCGTGCTCTGGGTTTCAGGGCCTCCTCCTTCATTGGGATGATTCGCTCGGAATAAGTACATGTGCTAACATCGCCCGCCCTAACCATGTCTGCCGCTGGCTCCTGCCGCTTTCCCCTGCTGTTCCTCAGAGGGCCCCTTCTTCACCGCCTCGCTTCCCATTTCCTCCTCGCCTACGCCATTTGGGCCGAACCTGACCCCCGGCTCAGTGGCAACTGCTTCGTCAGGTCACCGACAACCTCCAGGCTGGCGAGGCCAGGGTCTCTACTCCGGCATCACCTGCTTACTCTCCTCCCTGGCAGCCCGCTCCCAGCCAGTCCTCTCTGCTGCGCCCGCTCCCCTGCTCTGGGTCTGATTGTCGGACCACTGGACCACTTTAAGGTTCAAGTCTGGGTCCCTTTTCTTCCTTTACCTACACACTCTCCTTAGGGACCTCATCCATTTCCATGGCTTTGAATATCATCTCCATAATAATGACGTCTAAATTTATGTCTCCAGCACGAGTGTCCTGAAGCTGCTGCAGACTCATATATCCTGCAGCTCTACATCCCCGCTTAGATGACTGATGGGCATCTCAACTTAATACATTAAAAAAGTCTTAATTTTCCCACTTTCCCTCCAGAGTTGTCCTTCCCTTGTTTTTCGCCGTCTTGGTAAATGTCCTGTTCTCCCCGACTGCTCAAGCCCGAGCCCCAGGAATCCTCTTTAATTCCTCTTGCACTTGGCCCCCGTGTCCTGCCCACAAGTGAGACCTGTGGGCGCTGCCCTTGAGACAGGTTCTGAATCCACCTGCCTCGCTCCCTCTCCCCTGCTGCTACAGACGCCCCAGACTCCACCGTTACTGCCTTCCGCTGTGACGACAGTTCCCCACTGGCCTCTGTGCTGCCTGTGTTGCCTTCTAGAATCCATTCTTTATGGAGCAGACTGAGTGCTCCTTAAAAAGTGGAAGTCAGATCTCATCACTCACTAACTTAAGACTTCAATAATTTCCGGTTACGTTTAAATTAAAACGACTTGCTGTGCCTCACAAGTCTTTACTGAGCTGGGCCCTGCTTGCTTCTGACTTCATCACATGTGAACTTGCCGTTTCTCATTGTGTTTTTCACTCTGGCCTTTGCTTTTCCCTCCTTCCTTCCTTCCTTCCTTCTTTCCATGAAGAAGGAGAAGAGCGCCGCCCCTCTCTTGCTCCCAATTTATCACAGGCAATCGGCCATTCGGGAGCTGCAAGGGGTGGGGGAGTAAGTGACAGCTTAACAAAAGGGCCTGAGAGGGAGCAGAATACAGCCATCCAGAATCTGTTTCCTGCCCCGCCTCTTCGCTCTGTGACTAATCAAGGCTGCGGACAAAAGGAAGCGCAAATGTTACATAAAGAGAATAGCGCTGATCTGGAAGCCCCCGGGCCAGGGCTGCTCTCACCCTGTAATTATCACCAGGCTGTGTTAGCGCCAGGGGCAGAGTCACTTCAGAGGGCCTGACGGAGGAGGGATGTCACGTCTGGGGATGCTCGCACATGGGTCAGTCCAGAAATGACAGGGCCAGCTTCTGCGGCGAGCACAGCTGCGTACCAGCTGCTGGCGAGGATGGCGACAGTGTGGGGAGGAGAGGGAAGGGAGACCAGCCCTCACCGGGGGCCTCGTGTGGTCAGGCAGGGTGCTGCGTGTGCCACCCAGCCCTCAGCACCAGCCATGCCTAACAGTTCCCTAATCTGTCCAGCCCTCGCTGACTGCCTGCCTGGGACACATTTCTTCTCCTCGATACTTGGATGAGCCCCACCAAATCTGTCCACCTTGACTCAGCTCATACACGCCTCTGAAAACTGTTTCTGATTTCTCTCCTTCGCCAGACTGGGGAAGTGCCTCTCTACCCGCCCATAGTCTCCGCGGCTTCTTCCCCTCTCTCCCCAGCATAATTTGCTGCTTACACTTTCTGAGCTCTCGGAGGCCAGGACCTGCGTCTTTCTTTTCCCCCATCTCTGTTGCACCGACACCGAGCACATTGCTTGGCAGTTAGCAAGTGCTCGCTTTTGCTAACATAATGAATCTCTAATGTGACTCTTACGACACTGCTGACACACAGCCTGTGAAATAAGCGTCGTACCCTCACATCTCAAAGAAATGCCACGACGGCAGTAACATAACTTGCCCGAGGACACATGCCAATGAATATAGAGCTGGGATTTGAATCGTTATTATTATATCGACAGTTTCAATTTACTGAGCACCTACTATGTGTCAGGCACTGCACTTGGTTCTTCTCACGCATTATCTCTTATCCGTCCTCACATCATGGAAGGTATATATGATCCGCACAGATAATGGAAACCTCGTGGTATGGATGGCAAAGATGAGGATCAGGGAGGCTTATTACCTTCCCAGGGTTATGTGGATAGTGTAGTGCTGACGTGTTTGATGCCAAGACCCGCGCTCCTATTGCTTCCTCCCAAATTATTAATGGGCAGCAAGGTGGATGCAAAAAGGGAGCAGCAGCTGTGACCAAAGAATCCAGAACATGATGCTTGCGTGTCTTCGAAGTTCATGTATAACATGAAGAGACAGAGAGCATCGTATGATCTTTGCTGACAGTGACTTGACTATGGCTTAATAATAGATCATTGAAAGAAAAGCGCATGTTCCCAAAGGGGAGTGGATGGTCACCTCAAGAAAAACCGGGAGTCACAGGAAGCAGAACTGGTCAGGGAGGAGGGCCGACGGACCTGACGCTTTCGGGCACGAATGCCATGTTGTTGCGGGTTCTGCAGCTTCCTGTGCTGGAGTTTGGGCTGCTGAGGGCAAGGCCTTCGCTGCTGCATCCCCAACAGGCAGCACATGAGCGGTGCATAGCGGACCCTAAGTAAGATCTAGGAATACAAATGCACAAAGGAACACAACTCTTTTGTCACTAAACAGGTGTCCTTTGCTCTGTTACCAAAGTATTTCATTGGGTTTTTCCAAGTGGTGGTGACTTCTGTATTTGCTGCTGTTTTTCCAGGCTCCATGCCGCTCAAATAGTTTTTTTTTTCTTTTTTAAAAATGAGCTTTATGAAGGTGTAATTGATATACAGTAAACCACACATATTTAAAGCAATTTGGTAAGTTTTGACATGTATACACTGTGAAACTCTCATCACAATCAAGATGGTAAACATATTAATTACCCCCAAAATTTCCTCGTGCCCCCTGGCAGTTTTTCTCTCCCGCCCCTTTCCTGCCATCCTGTCTCTGTCAACCACTGGCGAGATGTCTTGTGACCATGAGGGTAGCTAGTATGGCAGACATGCCACCATGTCTGTCATACTTTCCCAAGGTTATGCGGATAGCGTCGTGGTGAGCCGGGTTGGGATCCGAAGACGGCAGGCATGCTGGAAGCATGGGGAGATCTCGGGTCCTTGGTAAAGTCACTGAGCTGTGACGTGGCCGGTCGAAACTTTGGTTATGTGAATGGAAGACTCTTCTTCATTGCCAGAGTCTGTTCCTTGCAGTAGAAAGTCTTGTCGCAGGTTCTCTAAGTTGACCCAGCCTACTCTCCCTAAGCTAGAGGTGGTTGGAGGTGACACTGTCCTTCAGCCCTAGAAAGTCTCCTCGGTGAAACAGTCATCGCGACAAGGGCCGTTTCTTAAATTTCTGTAGCCCTCTAGCCCTCTCACATGTATCATGCAATTAAATGTCGTCACTCTACAGCCCAAGGTTGTGGCATTATTTTTGTTTTATATATAAAAAAACAGCATCACTCAAATTAAAGTGTAGCAGCTTTGCAATGACAGCTTCAAGCGTGACTCCAACTGGGATGTTTGGTTGGAACAATGATCAAAACTCCCATAGAGAAATTTCAGGCATGAGCCCACCGGGGAGATAGAATTTGAGGGGAATTAGGACTATTTGTGCGTCCTTGAGGAAAATCAAGGACATTGTGTACTATGCTGTATAGGTGGGCCTGGGCCAAGAATCATGGAGATTTTCTTGGCTCCTTATGGGCCCTGTTGGAGAATGATTTTTGTAATTTTTTAGAATAGTGTGTAATTTCATAGGAAGCCCGAGGACCTGGAGCGGGAAAGAAGTTGCCTCTGATTTGGGGAGAGGCGGTCCGGTTTGCCTGTTCCTTCATCGCGAGACATTACTGGCACCCACGAAGGGGCCGTGGGGTCAGGGGGTCCCCTGGGTCAGGTTCCCCAGCTGCTAACCTTGAGCGGAGGACTGGCGCGCAGGCGATTGTTGAGAAAGCGCTCGCAGCAGCAATCGCAGCAAAAGCCCCCAGAGGGAGCAGGGAACGAGCGGGCGGGGAGGGAAGGGGCCAAGCACAGTTGTGATTTCAGCGATGGCCTGAGGTCCGGGAGGGCCACCCCCGCCCGCCTCAGGCATAGGCGCCGATGGGTTCCCTTCCTGTTTACATAGTTCCAGTTGAGTTTGTGCTGTTTGCAGCTGAAATCGTTCTAATCATTTAGTAGGGATGAGAGAGACCGGGGCGGGCGCGCGATGGCTCCGCGGTGCGGTGCGGGGAGCACGGCGGGCGAGGGATCGGGGCGGCGCGTGCTCGCGGGAAGGGGGCGTGCAGTTCGAGGAGCGGCCAGCCGATTTCCGGCCTCCCTGGGCCCCAGCTGGGCTCTCCAAGGAAGCCCTTGTGATGTTCGAGCCTCAGTCTCCTCATCTGTAGACGGAGGAAATATTGAAATTCTGACGGTGCGGGAGGGTCAGGGGGGATAAACTGTGCGGCCGGCCGTGCTCCTGCGGCCGCGGAGCGCTGAGTGCGCATGCGCGCTCCGAGGCGGGCTTGCGGCTCTGCGGTTTGCCTCTCTGTGGTACCTGCTGTTCATTTTGTTTCCTTCAGTAGTGACAATGGCGATTACACTCTGCACACTGGCGTTTCCCTCACCTCAAAGTGCCATCCCGTGCAGGATCTTGTTTTCTTCCAGTGCATTTTCCTCTGGGTTCACGTGGCCGCCGTGCCAGGAGGAAGTAGCCGGGGAGACGCAGAACTGACATTTAAAACCATCTGTGTTGGTCCAGACTCTGTGCACACTTGACCTTGTTTACTTGTCGCAACAGCCCTACGAGGCTGGGATGCCATTTCCACGTTTAGATGGAAAACTGGGTTTCTGTGAGGTTAGTTGCGGCGGGTCACGCAGCTGGCAAGTAGGGGAGCCCGGATTCAGATCCAGATGGAATGGTAGCAAAGTCCCCCCTCCCAGCCGGGGTGGGTGGTGGCGGCTCAGCCTTATGGCTGCGTCGAGGAGTCCTCTGTCCTGGGAGAGCAAGTGAGGCAGGAGTGTGACGGCCTCCACCCTCTCCCCAGCCCAGGCCAGCACCCCTCGGGCCATGCCTCCGGGCTGGCCTCCGGTGGGGTGCGGGGCTGGCATGGTCCTTCCTCCGGCCTCCACCTGTGCCTCTCTGTCTTCCTAGAGGCGGTAGGAGCGGCCCAGTCTCTGGCTAAGTAAAGCTTCCTCTTCTCGGTTTTAACACCAGCAAAGGCACCTCCGCATCCTCACACTCTCAGGAAGGCTGTTCAGAGCAGGTGAGCTGACAACTCGGAAGAGAAAGCAACTCGAGCAGCTCCCGCGGGACCTGGAACAGGAGCACCGTCTGTACCTGTAGGGACATCAGATCCTCTCCAGCTGCTTTTGGTGCGGAAGAGCGTTTAAGGAAGGCCTCCTCTTAAGTGGAATAAAATAATAAATGGCCGTACTTCTAGGGGGCCGTATTGCTGGGGGCCTTCCTGCGCTACTCGCGCTAGTCCGGCTTTCCTAGGCGGGCAGGCGGCCTCCGCTCTGTGTATGTACGTTGTGTTCTCCTTCCCAGGCTTAGGGACCCTGCAGGATTTTGTCCTGTATCTTCTCTTCTCATCTCCGCAAGTGGAGGAGGGGGGCGCAGGCGCCAAGACTCCAGGCGCAGGAGACCCCGTTGTGTTTGACGAGTTAGAGGAGGTGCATGTTGGCGAGAGCGCGTGTGTCAGTGACGCCGAAGGGGGCGGCAGCGGCCATGTCGTGAGGGCACAAATGGCACCCCTCCTACAGGGCTGGGAGCCTTTGAACAATGAGAAGCAGGGCAGTGACCCGATTCTCTGAGTATACTTGAAAGACTGAACTAGATCAAAGGGGAGGGAGTGGAAGCAGAGGGACCAGATGGCACAGGTAGAAATGACAGTGTTTGCTGATGGGTTTAAGTGCGGGGCCAGCCTGTGGAACGCCTCGACGGGGCCCTTCTGATGTGGCCACGAAATGCTCTTCCCTTAACTGCCCGAAACGCTTTCCCCCCTCTGCTGAGGACAAGGCCAAGGCCTAACAGGTTCATCCAGTGAAGGTATAGCAAGCCTGGTTTAGCTGGAGACAGTTTATTACTTACATAAGTGCGAAAGGAAGAGAAGTCAAAGACCCCAGGTCCTTGTCCCACACCCCAAACAGGAGAACACCAAAGCCACAGGGGCCAGATGACACCACAACACAAGCCGAGGGACAGCTCGTGGTGAGTGTGACTGTGGTTTCACGGTCTCTTGTGCCCTCAGGAGTGGGTGTGAGTGGAGAGCCTTGGACCCTAAGAAAACCTGAGAGGACGCGAGTCACTGTCCCTGAAAGCCTCTGGGGGTGGGGATGGGAGTGGGGATGAATCTGTGGTGGCTCCGCACAGGCTTCCTGCCCTCTCGGGTTCTGGCACGGTCCTCAGTGGTCCGCCAAGACACGACCTGGCCGTGGCTCGAGGCGCGGTCTGTGGGTTTACGTGGGTATGTGTGAGGCCACTGGGGAACCAGGGAGGGGCCCGTGACCTTAGTGTTACTCATTACAGGTGGGATCCAGAGAGTGGCACGCACACATGGTGTTCGCTGTGGACACTCACTGTGCTTCAAGTACTTTACACGTATTAGCTCACACACAGTGAATCTTCGTAACGACCCTATGAGGTAGGCACTATGCTTTAGGTTTACTTTTTAATAATTTTCATCGAGGTGAAAAACACATACTACAAAATATACCACCTTAACCATTCTTAAGCATAGGGTCAGTAGTCTTAAGCATAGTCACGTCGCTGTGCCGCAGAGCTGTAGCACCTTTTCAGCTTGCGAAACCGAAACTATGGCCGTTGAATGACAGTCCCCCCACCCCCCCGCCCCACCGGAAAGCACCACTTACTTTCTGTTTCCCCAAGGGCAGGCATCTTGTTCATTTCGTCCACCCCGATTTTCCTGGAGGGAGAAGAATATACGGCACATAGAAGGGACTCAACAGATATCAAGGAATTAATTAGAAGACGAAGGCAAAAAACTAATGAGATTTAGGGTTGGTGGATACGGGGCACAAAGGTGTTGGAGGGGTCAAGGGTAACCCTTGACCTTGCTTGGTAATAAGGGTGTTTTCAGTGCCACCAACTGAGACGAGATTAGGAGGAAGAACCACTTTCACGGAGCAGGCATAGAGCTCATTTTTAGACATTTCGATTTAAAGATGTCTGTGGACCACCTGGGTGGAGATGTTGAGCAAATTATTGAGTAAATAAAGAAAAAGGAGGTCCATTTTCTTCCTTCAGGATGCTCACGGAAGGAGCAGAGATATAATTACAGTTCGGTGGTTGCAATAAAACTCGGAAGAGCAAAGGAGGAGGAGAATGAGCCTCATATTTGGCATAATCCTGTATCTTCCTGCCTCGGAGAGTGTGGGAATGGAGTAGAATCATCGATCAGACCTAGGGGAGCCGTTCTGCTCTTGACTCTTAAGCAGTGGTGTGTCTGGGGTTGAATCTACTCTGGTTAATAGTTCTTCCCAATTGTTCTTCCAATCTGGTAATCCAGATTTCCCTATTATTATTATTTTTTAAATAGAGCCTTGCTATTATAACCTGCTTTCCTTAATGATCTTAAAATCTGTTTGCCCACCTCCTGGTTGATGGCTCTGTGATTTTGATAGTTAGGTGTCTAATTAAGGTGAACTTGAGGGAGGACCCAAGATTTTTATTGAGACACAGATTCGAATGGTCCTTTAAAGGGGCAGAGGTAAGCAGTAGTCATCACAAGAGTCTCAGTGCTCCAAAGAGAAGAAGCACCTTTGAGGATGAATGCTTCCAAAATGAGGGTGAAGATTGCAGAGGGGGTGCTTCCTTCCATCCTTTCTGAACATATTCTCCCTCATCCTTATCAAGGGAGGTGAGTTTTTATGACGGGAGATTTTGAAATTGAGAGAAGATGGGATGGTTCAACAGAGACTGTTCCTGTGAATCAGGCTGGAAGGATCATGTTTCTGCCCCTGAGTCAGCTCCTTGCCTCTGGGAAGGTCACAGACTCTCCCACATTACCACAGGTCTGATGAGTACTTCTCTTCATGGGTCACCTCTGGCAATCCTTGGGATATCAGCTAATGGGATAAGACTTCAGTAATCTACATGGCTCTGTTTTAGTCACACAGTAACCCTGTGGGGCAAACTGTTACTTACCTAATTTTATTGAAGAAGAAATTGGATGCTCAGAGTTGACGAGACTTCTCCAAGATCATACAGTAGTGGCAGAATCAGAATTGGTTCCAGGATTTCTTGATTCGTGATCCAAAACTCATTTCCACCACACTGTAGTGCTTTGGGGTCTGCTCACTGTCAGAACACCCCACTTCAGTGTGGGGCTTAAAAAACACGGGGCTCCCTTCCCCGTGCCCACACAAAGGTCTGCCCGAAACTAAGAGAAACCTAATGTGTGGGTGGGTCACGTTAAAACTGCATGATGACAGAGAGACAAAACCCATGCTTGCACGATGGCCCGTTAGGCCAGACGGAAAGGTGGAAAAGAAAGAAAGGAAGAGAAATCACATGACCTTGACCCCAGGCTTGTTTCTTCCTAGTTCTAACGGTATTTGTAAGGTAATCCCCCGGGGCTCAGTGTCCTTGTCTGTCAGTCAGGAAAGCACCCTGCCTGTGGTATAAAGCAAGTGAAAGAACTGGATAATCTATCTGTCAGCTCCGCACAATCCTAGAACAGTGATGTAATTATCCTAGAGACATTTGAACCTGAAGCCTGATACATAATTGCTTCTCCCCACATGGGAAGTATGATGAGGCTCTTGCTCATTCCCCCTCCCCCCCACTAGGGAATAGCAGTTATCTAGGGGGCATTTGGTTTGGTTTTTAATCATGCACAGGTGTTGTAAGATTCTGGCAGACTGGAGCCTCTTTAGTGTCCCTTCACAATCTCTGCATGTAGAAACAGAGATAAGATTATTTACACCCGTTCCATTATTCACAGCCTCTTGGAATGTAGCGTTAAATAATTCAGAGACCATACAAGCTTGGGGATTGATGGTGAAGCTGATAGTTTTTGCAAATACATCAGGCAGCAGCTGCACAAGAGTCCCGCTTCTGGTACAAACGCATGCTACCCAAACACTTAGCAGGACCTTGGAGAGCGGCCTCCTTGCTGGTCTAAAAATGACTCTAGATCACAGGAGTGGGGAGCCTCGACTCTGGGGGTGAAACGGTTCACCCTTCAGCCACCTTCTAAGCTAAAGCTCCAGTCGAGTTAGAGCTATCCCCTGTCCGCTGCACCTGGCTGTGGCTGGAAGCGGGTTCCTTTCATATTTTTTTGCGGGCTTCATTCTGCTTCCTGCACGTTACTGGGTGTACTACACTTACTCCTCATTAAAGGAGGGACGAGTGACCCAGAGACCTGTGCGTCCCAACGCCATTCCGTGCTGTGTGTCGCCATGCCGCCCCACACTCAGGCCTTGCAATGTGGAGCTGGTGCTGTCACATGCACTTGTGGACACAAGGCAGGAATGACCATGGATCGAATACCTACTGTGTGCAATTGTAGATTCGATGAGGCAGGGACTGGGTTCCTTTTGCTGAACATGAATTCTGTGTGTCCGGCACATTAGAGGTCCTCAATAAATATGTGTTGAAAGGATAAATCTCATTTTATAGCCGAGGGACCTCCATTCCTGAGATGTTAATAAAATGCAAATTTGGGATTCAAATTTGTTCTTCACTTCGGCGTTGACCCAATTCCCACTCTTTAAGAGATTTAGGGGTTGGGTGGTGGTGATACCTGTAACGGCGAATTCAGGAATACCTAATTGGATTAAAATGTCCCTTTGTGTCAGCACCTGTCTGAGTGTCGCTCTGATAAGTTGCACAGGAGCGTTTCCGCGGGTGCTGCCGGGCGGGGTGGTAAGTGGTCCCCAGACCTGTGTGCTGGGAGGAGGGGAAGCCACTGAGGTGGAATGGCCTGGGGACCGTTGCTGTCTGCGGTCTGTCAGCCTAAACTCTCGCTCTCCGTGGGGACCTCGTGGGGCGCGCTGGATGGTGCTCCCCCACGGCCACACGGTGGGCTGGGGAGAGCCGGAACGTCGGAGGTGAGGTTCCAGCCCCCACTTTTGACCTGCCTTGTATTCTCTGTGCCTTTTGTGGTTAGTTATTAGTTCTTCGAGCCTGTTTTCTCGGCCGTCGCTGGCTTCCATCTACTCTGGTCCTTCAGGTGGCACAGTGAATGCATTTACCAAGAGCGTGCTACCGGGACAGTTGGCCTCATACTTTGGGCCTGAGGTCCCCATCGATCTCCCAGAGATCTGGTCCTGATTGTACCAAGAACTCACTAATGTGCTCTGCTGGGCACTGCCTCTCTGGGTGGCACCAGCAGGAGGAAGGGTGCGGCCTTTGGAGCCAGGTGCCCATGTGTAAATGTCATCTGTGCCCCTCTCCTGCTTTGTGACCCAGGCAGGTTATTAGTGGCCTACTGACTTGGACTCCTTGTCTGCAAACTGGAGATAGGAAGCGTATCTCCTGCAAAGCCCTAATGCGAAGATTAAGTAAAAGTATAAATGCAAAGTACTTACCTGAGTGCCTGGCACATGGCAAGTGTTTGGTAAAAGTATTGGCTTCGTGGGCTTTTGGCTGTTTTAAGAATCAAATGATATAACGAGATGAACACTGAACAGAATCACAGTGCTGCACTCCACCCCGTGTGTCACAAGACTTCATCATCAGTTACACGGGGTCCCCTGGAATCATGGTTTTCATGCCTGTGACCGTGTATTACATGTCTTCTCTGCTCATGACAATCCACTGCTTTGTCTGTCTTGCAAACGCCTATTCATCCTTCAGTGTCAATGTCTCCTCCTCCACGTAGCCCTCCCGACTTTCCTGGCATTTCCAGTCGCCCCGTTTCCTGCTTCCACAGCACTTGGTGTAGCCATCCAGACTCACGTGGGTTGCATCATTCTGTGATGAGGTGGTTTGGTGTTGGCTTCTCTGTACCTTGGCTCTGAGCTGAGTGCCTGGAGGTTCCACCAATCAGTCCTGCCCACCTCTGCACCCAGCACAGGGGCTGGCATATAGACAGTCTGAATCCACACCACCTCAAATTGAAGGTCTGGTGATTCACAGGAGACAGGAAGTCATTGTGAAATTTAGAAAGATTAGATAATCTTTTGCAGGCCTTAATACATAAATATAACTGGGCTTTCAATAGAGATTTAAATTACTAACTTTCTCCAATTTTTTAAAAAAATCTTTTAATAATAGAATGAAACCAACTGATGAGTTGTGTGAATGGTATGTAATTCTTTTCTTCCAAGAATTTGTTTTCTGCCTTATTAATGGAGACTCTCCCACACATTGCAAGAAGAATCTTTTCCTCCCCTTTGCTGGGAAGGACAGTTAAGAAATGACTTGTGCTTTATTTTTTCATGGGCTTGGAATAGATAATTGCTTAAGGCTGAATTTCGGACCACTGATAATCCAATTAGGGTCTTGGACATAATCGTTTCTGTGTAACTTGATGCCTTTTATTCTTTGTGTTTCTGACTTCTTGAGTTGGTTCTCTTAGCAACAGCGTCTCTTTCTGTGGGAGAAAGCACAGCCATTTGGGGGGTATTCTTTGCTTAGCAGATTAAAGAAAGGTAACACCTCAGAAAATAGACAGGAAATTGTGGGCATTGTTGTAATAATGACTGAGATTTTTATAAATATGTAGCTACATCAGTGTCTGAACAGAATGATATCTCTTCGAACCGGTGACGTGAGCCCAGTGTGTCTTTCCTTCCACAGTCCAAAGACCAGGAAGCGAATAGTCTCTTTGGTGCCTTGTTCTCTGGCCAAGTGACTCTGCCAGGGCGGAAGAGGGGGGATCTGAGTTTAGCTGCTGGTCATGTTGAATTTATAATTTTCCTTTTCCAGTCCACTCCAGAGAATGAGAGGAGCAGTAGCCAGGTACTATGGAGGAGCCAGAACTGGGTGACAGGACACTTAGATTCTGGTTCTGGTGGTGACAGGCCACGCCATTCACCTCACAGAGCCTCCGTGACTTCATCTGGGATGGGAGGGAGATAGATTAGAATCAAAGTTCGTGAACCATTGGGTAAAGGCCAAATGCAGCCATTATAAATATCTCTTTGGCCAAAAAGTACCCAAAATAATTTGAGTTAATTGCTAGCATTTAAAACGCAGAAAAGGTTTCCTAAAAAATGAAATGTCTGCCTTCTATTGATGATGGGAAAAATCTAGAAGTCCTGAGCCCACATTTCTGCACACAGCTGGAGCTCAGCAGTTCTTTCGGTGAGAGTCCTTCGTTCACGCCAGCCCCCACTGCTGCCTGTGGTCCCACATGGCATTCGTTCGCTGGGTTATGTCATCTGCCTAACGCCTGTAGGCATTTGAGTCTATGATCCCTGGGCTAGAGGACCTTGAATTTTCCATCTGAATTTGTCAGTATCTGATGAGGACACCTGGGGCAGTACTGTTTTGTTCTCATTTGAATATCAGTTTTAATTTTGTGGATGTAGAAATTGAAGTCCAGCAAGGCCAACGAACATGTCCATGGTCATGAGGGTTGTAAGTGGTGGAGCCGTGGAGAGGATGGTGGGGCTCTTGAAGCCTGGTCCAGCGGTCACCTTTAAGTTACAGCTTCCACTTCACACAGAAGCCCAGCGAAGTGTTGGCTGCACCACGGCAGTCACACGATCCGGATGCTCAGAGCTGGAATCGAACGACCTTTAGAAACCACTTGAAATGAGCCTGAGTTATCGCTTAGCAAAGAAAGCATTCTAGAGATGAAACTGCTGACTCAGATAGATTTTGAACCTGTGAAAGACCCCAACCACTTCAGATATGTAGAAGAAAATAGTAATTCTTTAAACTTGGAGCACTTGGCAGTTTTGTAGTGCTTTCACTACTGATTTTGAAAGTATAAAGAAGCAAGACTTATTGAGGTGGTCAGGGCATAAGAGTATTTAACAGCTCCAGTTCTTGATTTTGTGAATTGGGTCTGAATTTTGACTCTGCCACCTCCTAGCTTTTTTTAATTAATTAATTTTATTTTATTTTAAGCGAGGCAACCCGTGCTTGACCTCACAGATTGTAAGGACCTTGTCAGCTTACAATCCCATGTTTTTTTAAATTTTTTTTTACGCCTACAGCACCTGGTCTTCCTAGGTGGTCTCCCATCCAAGTACTGACCAGGCCCGACCCTGCTTAGCTTCGGAGATCAGACGGGATTGGGCTTGTTCATGGTGGCGTGGCTGTAAACCACTTTCTAGCTTTGTAACTTTTGCTCTCTTGGTCTGTAACAAAGGGATGATAAAAGCAACTCCAACCTCATGTTCAGCGTGTAGCGATGTGTGACACGTATGAGCCACATGCTTTGTACAGTGGGTGGCTTATGTTGAGACATGACCACATGCCCAGGACTTGTTCAGTGTTTTCCAGACATTCACTCAGCGGGCAATGTTATCCCCATTCCCATGTGCCGAGTTGAGTCTCAGTGGCAATAAGACGCTTACTGAAGGTTACGTGGCTAAGAAATTAAGAAATATTGCAATTCTGCGTCATTTTAAACCGTCTAATGGTTTTCACTGCATCCCAATTGTTCCCGTCATTCTGGTCTTTGTGCTCCTTCCTCTATTATGTTCTGACTCAACCCAGAACTGAGCTTTGCCCTTCTGCAGAATGCAAGGGTTGGACCCCGTGAGCTTGTCAGCCCCTCCCTGAGATTCTATGCTTCAACTAATGGATAGGAGGCAAAGGATAGTATTAACCAAATGGAAATACCAGCCTTAACTCCATTTTATCGCATTGCTTAAACAGGATCAGATAATTAAAATAATTAGCTGCAATATAAAGAAAATAGTTTTTTCCCCTTATACTGAATTTTTATTTTCTCTCTGTCCCCACCCACCGCCTTGAAAATTCATTTGCACAAGACGGTGGGGCCTGATCAAAAATCCTGTTCCATGGCCCCAGTTTTGATTCAAAAATAGTTCTGACAAACCATTATTGATAAAGATAAGCCAGGATTACAGGAAGAAAAGCCCAGCTCCTTGCAATAGCACTCAGCTGGCAGGAGACAAAAGGGGAGTGACTAGAAAGGGAATTAGAACACATCCTGATTTTTTAAATTAGTCAGAGGATCTGTTCTTTTTTTTGTCTTTCCTGGGGAGATTATTACAGGGAAGCAACAAAGAGTCCTCAGGGACTTCCTTTTTCTTTGTTTGCCTGTGACAAAATCAGGCTAGACAATCCCAGTTTTGGTGGTAACATCTCAAGCATCACAGTCTGGGGTCGATGGGACGTACTTCTCTTCACTCCATCAGAGCCAGTCAAGGCATTGACCTTGGCCAGTCAGGGGCCTGGAGCTTTGTCACGGCCTGTTTGATCTGCTGCTTACTGACCTGGACGTCCCCAGTGAGCATGAGAACGTGTAGTTGTCTTTGACCTTCATGCTTGACTCCATCGGCAGTGGAGTCGGATGATGGAGTAGTGGTCGTTGAGCTTGTTTCCCCGGGTGGCGGTGCTCTCTTGGATTTGGGCCACCTTGAGAGCCACTGTGTCTCATCTGCTGGACTGTAGGTGACCGGCGGCTGTTTGGCGACGCCTTTGAGTCCCTCCTGCCCTTCACGGCCTTTCCTTTGGCTTCAAGTTGGGGGTGGGGCGGGCAAGGCTGCTCTCCTCACTTTCAGCACCATCTGGGTGAAAATGTCTTTTCTTTTTGAAAATAACTTTCTCCCTGAATAAAAAGAAATAAAAATGAAAAAGTACAATAGTATTCGTGGTAGAAATTTTAGAAAATACTGAGTTACTTAAAACATTGTAAGTACGTCACCAGATACAACCACTGATGTGTGTGTGTGCATTTCCTTGCAAGCTTTTTTCCTATAGTGAATATGTATATATCCTGATGGATGTACAGACTCGTATCTAGATTTTTTTGCGTAACTTTGTGCGTGAGCATTTCTCCTATGTATATTTGTATATTGTAAAAACGATTTTGATGGCCGCATCCTTTATGCAGGGATCTGCTACAGTGGGCTTAATCTTTTCTCCCGCATTTAGCTCGTTTGTGGTTTTTCACCGTCATGCTACCCTGAATGTGCCCGTATGTTTATCTTCATTCACATCTCCGACTGTTTGAGCCCGCAGGCATTTCTCAAGACTTTTGAAAAGTGAGACTGAGTGTCCCATTGGCTCAAACCCAAATCCTGACAGTCTCCTTGACTGTCCTGTCCCTGACATTCCGCCCCCAGGAGAAACCCCAGGCTGTTTGGCAGGTGCTCGCAGGGGACCCTTCACCACACCTAGTTTACGGTTCTGCCAGTTGAAGTTGCCTATAGCGTGTTCGTGCCCCGGGCCAGTTCACACCTCCCTGCCTTAGGTTAGTGCTTCCAAAACTCTAGACGCTCAGACATCATCTTCACGATTCCTCCATTTTCACATGCCACCTGTCCCATGATTTAGTTAATATTTGTTTTTAAGCTTACTTAAAAAGTAGAGCCACAGTAGTTGTGAAATCATGGCTTTGATGCACTAGACGTACGCATGTGCGTGTGTATAATTTTTTTCTAATTCACATGAAAATAAATTCATAACTCTTGAAATAAAAGATTAAGATTCTTTCTAAAATGATCTTCCACGGTGGCACGTGGGCCCTGTTTTGGGAAACGACGTTGGCTCCGTCCCGCTGGCGTGGTTTTCCCTCCTCTCTGGCGGACTAACTCCTGTTCGCCTCTTGAGTCTCAGGGAGGCTCCCTGACCCCAAGTCTGAGTTAAACCCTCCTTCCTCGGGGTCGTTCCGTACCTTGTGCTTTTTTTCATCTTCGCATTCAGCACACAAAATTGTAATTGTCTACTTTCTTATCATCTTTACCCCTAAAGAAGCATTTACTGAACTCTTCCATGTGCCAGGCTCCATGTGGGGATAAAGGGATGGGAGGAAAGTGGCTGCTCTACTTGAGCTCAAAGCCCAGGGTTAGTTCTGCTTCGGCCGTGGGAACCTAGAGAAAGGCTAACAACTTGTTCAGGGGCATGGGCCAGATTGAAGGCTGAGCTGGGGAAGGTTTCCATGTGGACTTGAACCTGAACTGAGTTAAAAAAATAGTTTAGAAAATATATATTTTTTATTAAGTTTATTAGGGTGACATTGGTTAATAAAATTCTATAGATTCAAGTGTACAATTCAATAATACGTATGTGCATGTTATATTGTGTATTTAACACAAAGGCATTAGAGACAAATGAACAAAAATGACATGAGACCTGTAGAAAAAAACATCCAAATGGCAAACTAAATCTAACCACATCAGTTATTACATCAAACACTAATGGGGTGCATGACAAGAGTCTTTATAAAATTATCTCACTAAATGTGAGAGATGATTACGATGGATGTTTATTTTATATATGACTTTATGTGTGCATCATTGAGTGTATAAATCATATAAATGAGTAGACGTTTGACTCTGTATATCACCAGAAGTTTATATGTCCATGTTGGCTTCACAATTCTCTGGATGTTGTCATTGGGAAATAAGTGACAACCAATTGAATAGTCTTACATTTGGGCACGTGTGGCATTTTGTCTTTCAGCCATGCAGTTGGGAAGAGGTAGAACCTGATGCCGAGGCCTGAGTTCTTGGCAGCATCCGCTCCACCTTCCAGCACCTGTTGGGATTCTGGAAGGCAGAGACCAGAGACGGGGGCTAAGTGATGCTGAGCCTGTAGGGCAAGACATAGCTGCGGGTTTGGCCTCAGAGCTGCAGCCTTTCTGACAAGTGCGATTTCAGCCAGCCAGGCGGCCTGAAGGCCCGAGGCTGAAGACCCAGGTTCTAGCTCTGGCTCTGCCAGTCAGCGGCTGTGTTTCTTGGCTGAGGTCATTTAATTTCTGGGGTCTCAATTTCCTCACATGTAATACAAAGGGGCATTTAAACCACCCGGGTCTGTGATCTATGTAAAATGGGAATTATATACCTACAGTGGTGCCCAGGCAAATGCTTAAAAACTGGCTTCCCGGAAGCAAACAAGTTTTTTTGGAAACAAAAACAAAGGGGCCTAGTGTGTGCAGTTTTTAGCCTCTGCCGGTTTCCGTGGTGCAAAAACTTCCACTGTGGCCAATTTCAAGCCACCAACATGAAGTCACTGGCTCCAGGGTTGGGATGAGACATGCACAGTCAGTCTCACACGCTGGTGTGAGCCACCTGCAGCCACCACTGTCACCCTCTTCTTCGTGTAGCTGTCGGGGACCATTGTGGCTGCCAGCAGCTCTTACTTCAACTGGGAATTTCTCTGCAGCTGACACATGGGACAAATATGAGGGTGAGCATCAGGAATAAGTTCACGAGGTCCACTGGGACCAAGGGCTGCACATGTCCACTTCAGGGTTCTCGGTGCCAGTGTGCACCAGGATCCCCTACATGCTACCTGCAGAGGTGAGCTCCTGAGCCCCACTCGGACACCAGGAGTCACAGTCGCTGGGCTGGCACCTGTGTGTCACGATGGAGGAATTCTGCAGAGAGGATTCAAGTGCAGAGTCAGGCCTGGAGGTCTAGCCAGCAAGGTCAGTGACCTGTGCCAGGTCACATAGCAAGCGGCGGAGACAGACTGCCCACTCAGGTCCCCTGGGTGATTATTAGGAGCCTGGAGGTCCGAACCGTCAGACCCAGCTGCCCGCTGGACTCCACAAACTGTCACACATCCTGGTTTTCTCAGAAAGGCAGCAGTTTCCCTCGTCTGCCTCGAGGAAGGGGCAGCGGCCGAGTCGAGAACTGGCATCCTCCAGCCTCGTCGGCTCCCGAGGTAAAGGCAGGTCCCTCTTGCTTGCTCCCCATTATTTCACTGTAAATGAGAAAGTAATAAAGCGAGGCTGCAACTGGACTAATTAAATCAGCCATCACTAATCCCATCGATCTAGGGAGGAAGAGCCGCAGAGGGCTGTGAGGGAGAGGCTTTTGACTCAGAATCAGCCACATACACGTCTGTCACAATGTGGGGACTGAGGAACGAGACAGAAACGGCCCAGGATCTGGCATTGGAACTGTTGGGGGAGGAGACTGTGTGCTGTGATGGAGGGGAGACCCCACCCCTCCTGGGAGGCTGTGATGGATAGAGCTGGACACCAAAAGTGGCACAAATAAATACGTGCATAAATAAATAAAAATTTAAAAAGAGACCTGAAGGTGTGGTTTTCACAGGCTGACTGACTGACTCTGGTCAGTGCAAAAAGACCTTTTCCATCCTTTTTCTGTGCAAGGTCACTTTTGCCAGTCACATGGAGGAGCCCTGTTCCTCCCCAGCCTCTATCTCCACCTCACCTCCCTGGCACCCCGTTCTTGACCGCACGCAACTCCTGGAAGGCACCAGAGTGACCGCACCCCCCACCTTTATCTGCCGCAGCCCCACCCCTTCCAGCAGGGGTTCTCACAGTGCCGTCTGTGTACATCGCCTGGGGACCACTCGAGGACTTTGCTCCTACTGCAGAAACTGGAGCCCAGCGTGCTCCTGCCGAGTCACTCTCTGGGGGCTAGAGCTCAGGAACTGAGGTTTTAGCAAACACAAAGGGCAATTCTTAGCGACACCGCGGGCTAGAGCCACTGGCCGCCTTGTCCGTCGTTCTGTGCAGAAACACCTACTCATCTCTCTCTCCGCAGCTCTAGTGTGTTGTTGAAATATGGACGGGACTCCCCATCGCTTCAGGTTGAGAGATGGCCAAAAGCATTTTTATTTGATTCCAATGTGTTGTAAACTGCAGAGAGAAGACAATGAATTGTAATGTCTACTTCAAAAGCCTCAAAAATCACAACCACTAATAGATTTCATAGTGCTTGGAGAACAGCATCTGGAGGGGAAGGAAAAAAGGGTTTATTTTAAACTGGGCGAGCTCGAGTTCAGGTATACCTAGAATGAATAACAGTAAGAAGAATTTATGAACTATCATCGCCTCTTACCTTAGCCATACTTTATGACTTTCCAAAGTAAGCTAAAGCATACTTCACAGACTTTGACAGCCGTACAAATATAAAGATTTATAAGTTAGGTGGGTAAAGACTGACTCTGTAATCGAATAGTTTGACCGCAAAGGAGTCCTTGCCTTTCTCGTAGACAGCAGTCTGGCGTTTTGAGTTCCTAACACCCTCTCTGTGTTTAGGGATTTTCTTGTCATCTGAGTGTCCCATCCCCAGTGGAGAAACCGGAAATGTCAAAGTCACAGCCTCCCTTGCAACAAGGACTTGGATCATCTGCACTTACAACCAGTACTTACAACCAGAAGTGAAGAACAGGAAAAACCTCACTCCGGGTGCGACCTATTTTGCTGCAGAAGGCGGAGGCAGGAGCCCCCCGGTTTGGAAGGGTCCTGGTGCAGAAGTTCCTTGCCTTGGGGCCAGCGGTTCCCAGCGGTGCACACACCGCAGGAGTGGAATCCTGCCTGACCAGGGCCATTATGGACGTTGCTCCCGGAAGCCAAAGTTCTGGTCCGCTCACCAGCTCCCCCTGCGAGTCTCTGAGCTACTCCTCTCTCCCATCTGCGTTTTCCGAGATCACCCAGCACAATGATCAAAATCAGGAAATACGCACTGTTCCAGCCCTGTCACTCCAACCTACAGACCTTAATCAGATGTCACCGGTTGAACCACTAATGTGCTTTAGAGCAAAAGAGAAAAACATCACTGTGGCCCCGTGTCCAGTCTCGGAACCCTCAGCATACCTGGTCTCCCTCAGTCCGCTGCGGTCCCGCAGCGTTTCCTTTTCTCTCGTGACCTGGACTGTTGTTAAGGGTACTGACAGGCATTTCAGTTTTGTAGAAGGCGCCTCCGTTTGAGGGGTGTCTGATGTTTCCTCATGAGTACAGCCGTGTCATGCATTCTCAGTGAAAATGCCACAGACGTGCCGTGCCTTCTTCAGGAGGCAGGTGACGTTGATTCGTCCCATTTCTCATGACGTTTCTTTGATGACGTGGTTAAGGTGGTGACATCCAGGTTTCTCCACTGTGAAGTTACTGTTTTTCCTGTTGTAATTATTATTCACCCCAAACCCTTGAACAGCTTCTTCCCTGCTTTACCAGTGAAAGCCAGTTCCTGTGCCCTGCAGCTAAGACCTGCGACAGTGCTCTCTCTTTCTGAGGAAGGGAAAGCGGAAGGCGTGGAGGCCGTTTTCTACTTTGTGTCAATAACAGAATGTGGTTAAATCCTACTTGGGACCTTCACGTTCACTCAGTTAGTAAATGTTTAGGGCAGAAGCTTTGGTTATGTTTCCTTATCAGCATATCATAAACTGTTTTACAGCACAGCATCTGAACAACAAAGCACTTTTAATGTGATTCACTTTATATGTTCCCTTTAATTAAAATCTGATTCTCTAAGAGGAAGACTCACCTTGCTGACGAATCTTTTGGTTTCTCAAGTTAGGGCTTACCTGTTATCCACAACCACAGAGCATGGCCTTAAGATGCTTCCTGTGGTGAACTGACCACCCCCTCCTTTGTGCTTCTTCTCTGTTACAGGTGTGACGCCTCAGGGCACCTCGACATTTACCTGCTGACTTCTCTGCGTAGACTGTCTCACACTTAGGCGACAGGGAATTTACTGTCTTCCCTTCTGCGTGCCCAGCACCTGATGCAGTACCTCCCATGGGCGGAGTGCTCAGTGGATGCTCCTGGAATCAGAATCTACGGAGGAAGGTGGGGTGGCGGCAAGGTGCAGTGGCTCGTTAAGGTAAGCCCTTGGAAAGCATTCAGGAGACGAGCTCTTGATGTTCATGTCACAGGGAGTTCTTCTGAAACGATTGTGAGATTTACGCTAGATAGTGGCACGCTTGTGTCTCGGCGACGTCTCTTTGGCTGCGCTGGAGGGAGGATGAGAAGGGGCAGGACTCAGGCAGGATGCCCATTGGGTGAATTCTGCAGTAATCCAGGTACAAGGTGGAGACGGGCGGAGAGAATGAAGGGATGTTTCAGAAGGTAACAAAAATGCTACAACTCATCAGTGGCGCCTCTGGACCAGGCTCTTGTATACACTGTTTCGTTTCTTCCTGACGGCCCTGAACGCTGTTTAGCACCACGTTTCCTGGTGAGGAAGTGGAGGCTGCTGGATTTGTCTCAGACACAAAGCCGGTGAGGGCAGGGCCAGTGCACAGCCCGGAGGGCCTCTGGCCCTAAAGCTTATGCAAAATCCTGTGAGCCTCATGCCTGACCTGGATGCTGATCTGATGGCCTCACTTGTGCCTCTGAAAACCCTGATGTGGCCGTGACAGAACAGACACAGCCTTGCCAGGCATGCGGGTGCTGGGCCGGCTCGCGGAAGTGCACGAGGCACGAGGCACGAGGCACGAGGCACGAGGCACGACGCATGACACATGATGCAGTTTAGATGAGCGGCTGCCGAGTGGGCGGAGCTTAAGGGCTGAGGTCTGTGGTGTTGTGTACACGGGATGGCAGCTGGGGTGGGGGTCTCCACCTCTGTCTGGCCTGGTCCCGGGCAGGTTTTGCAAATGCGTCTGATCTGAAGTTGAATGGTGACTGCAAATCCAGTTGTACCCTGTGAGCCGGAATGAAATCCGGGGTCCTTGCACCCTACGAGTAGTGAGGGCTTAAACAAAAGAAAGAAAGAGATTTAACGTGCTCCCGTTTGTTCTCATCCGCACCGAGGACTCTGTGCGGGGCATGCTCGCGGGCCTCTACCCTGTCTCACCCATGATCCTTTGCCTACTGGGTCCTGAGGCCGGGGCTAGAGGCAAGCAGGGTGTCTGGGGCACACAGTTCAAGGGCATGGTCACTCGCCGGGTCGTGAGCCTGGCAGACCTCACCGAGTCCAGGCCCTGCTGGACCATCTGATGATGGGGTCAGGGATGGACATTCCGTGTGGTCCTTGCCAGTGGAAATTCTGTAATTCTACAGATCTTTGCCAAGTCTGTTTCATCATTTTCCACTGTGCTCTTTCTTTTTCCAACGTTAATTAATATTTCAGGAATCCGTGATGTTTGAAGTTTAACCTTGTGATTTTGACTATTTGACTATAAGATTCATGTTGTATAATCATTTGTAACTTTGAGGAGGCAAAGTTTGAGTTTCAAGGGCCGCGAGACCGGCTGGCCACAGCAGGCGCTTGGCTGGTGAACAAGGCAGAGGTGGTCCCCTCGCTGCTCGCCTTGGCTGCGTGGCCTCCACACGTCATCATTCAGTAATTAAGAATGGCCGCTGCCGGTTCTCAGCCGTATGTTCCGGTCCGGACACTGTGTTAAATGCTCCGCAGGCCTGATCTCCTTTATTTCTCACAAAGTACCGTGTGCAGTGGTGTCTCAGAGGCAGCCCGTGGCAGAGTCAGGATTCGAACCCAGCTCCGTTTCCCTCCGAAGCCTGTGCTTCATGTTGCTGGAGAGATCGCAGTGTTGTTTCTTTCCAGGCTCAGGAAGGTTCACGGCTACGCTGACTGCCATAGGATGTCGCAGAATTCCTTTATTCCACAAATTTTGACTGTGCTCCTTCCATGCATCAGGCTCTGTTCCTGAACAGTGTTATTACAGCAGCGAACAGCCTCGGATACACGAGCCTGTCCTCATGGGGCCTTTGCTCAAGCGGACGGGAGAGGTAGTGAGCTACGTAGCAACAGGTACAGTCTTTGTCGCCTGGCGACAAGTGCCGAGGAGAAAGATGAAGCGAAGAAAGGGGAGGGAGTACAGGGCAGGGCTGGCTGGGGACAGTGGTTCAGTGTTAAGTAAGGGGACAGGTCCCCCCCCAACCCCCCGCCCCAGAGAAGACAAAGGCTTAGAGGTGAGGGAACGTGCCATGCACGGGTAGAATGGGCCAGGGCACTGACACAGGCAGCGTCTGCACTGTTCCAGGGCAGCCAGGAGGCCGGTGTGGCTGGGGTATGAGGCTGGGAGGAGGGTGTCATGGGAGGAGGCCAGGCGCCCCCCAGGGACGAACCATCAGAGGCTGGCGGGTTCTTCTCCTGACTGCAGCTTCCACTGCGAGGGGGCAGGAACCACAGGCAGCAGTGCAGCAGATGAATGCTCTGAGCGGGGTTCCGAATACACGCGGAGAACTGACTAACGAGGGGCAAAGACAGGAGGAGACAAGGGGGCCAGTTGGGATGCTATTGCAGGCATCCCCTCGCGAGATGATGGTGGCCGGGCCCCGTGGTTTGGTGTCGGCGATGAGACGTGCTCAGACTGGGTGTATTCTGCAGGGAGAGCCGTTAGAATTTGCTACCCAGATGGCTGCAACGTCCAATGTTGCGTTTATTTCAGTGACAGAATTTATTTAAATAGCTTTTTAATGCCCTTCCTGCTATCTTAATAGGATCACTGAAGGTCTGTCAGGGCTTTCTTAGGTATTTCAATTGTACTTTGCTGCCTTAAGAGCCAGGAACAACTTACCACCATAATCGTGGAGATTAGCCAAGATCTCGGCTTGTAACCCTCACACATGTCTAAAGCGGTGTGACTACTACCTGGTCTTGGACTCAGATCAGGGACAGGGACCAGAAAGATGCTGCTAGGATCTAAGAAACTGAAGTAGTATCTCATCTCTGAGGAGGTGAGAAGCTGGGAACCACACTGGGAACAAGCTAAGGTGGTGACAGCAGCCTTCTGTGCTGGGAAAACCAGGAACCTGTCGTTCCAAGAAGAAGGTGCCCGTGGAGGGGGCGAGGGGCCCATCTTGGCAGCACAGACCCACAGATGTCTGCAAGTTTCAAAGCAGCAGATTCAAGGGGAGCCGGACGTCTCCGTGCAGTGAGGGCAGGGCTGGAGGCCGGACTCTGCCCTGCTGACTGCGCTGGCCGGGAGCAAGTGCCTCCGAATGGGCACTGTGTGTATCTGTTTGCCGACGGCGGCCAGCCCAGAGTCCGGAGCGCACAGGAAGTGTGGGTTCCCCCTGGGCACCCACGATCTGCTATAGCTTTTCATGGCCTCATAGACGTTTCCTCTCATCTCTAGTCATAGTGGAAAGTTCTCTAGATTTACAGTTAGAAACTCATTTCAGATCCCTGCTCTGCCACCTCCTAGCTGAGGGGCCTTGAACAAATAATCTCTTTAAAACTCTGCTTTTTCTTCTGTACAGTGGTGTCGTAAACTATGTCATTGATCACCCATCTTTGATGTTCCTTCATGCAGGGGGATTATCCTTGTGACCACGTGATTTTCTTTGACCAGGGAAAGTGTTTCCGAAAGTGACATTTGACCCTTCTGGGTAAAATTTTTAAAGAGTCAGTTCATGGCTTGCTAGGTATTGTTTCTCTTGTCTCTGACAGTAGGAGCATGGATCCCGAGCCTCCATCAGCCTGGATTCCTGCAGAGAATCCCCCATCCACCTGAGATAATGAGTGGATAATGAGATATGAGAATGAGTGAGAAATACACCTTTTTTTTTTTTTTTGGCTTTAAACCTTTAAAGATTTCTGGGTTGCTTGTTACTGTGGCATATCCCAGCCTATACTGACTGACACAAATGGAAACGATAATCTCTTTTCACATACATAGCACAGGGTTGTCTTGAGGACTGGATGTGATTCTTCCTTCTCTCTGCAACTTTGCATTCCCTTCTCCATTCCAGGCTAACTCTCATTTACCCTCTAGCTGTGAGCTGACATGCTGCTTCCTCAGTGAGGTCCTTCCTGAACCCCTCGATCCGTTAGCTCCTGCTGCTTGCTCAGTGCCAGGCACGGAGTAAATGCTCAAAGACGAACGCATACGGCCGGCAAACAGCGCCTGGCCCCGTGATGGCGGCCTTCCTGTCTCTCTTCACCACTAAGGATTCTCATGATATTTCCCTTCTTCCGTCAGGAGCTCCGTGTCTGGAAAGATTTCTGTCTACCAAACGAACTTGCATTTATTACAAAGCAATTCACTTGACCGTTTCTTATTACTCAAAGGCACATGTAGCTCCTGATAAGAGCTTCTGATCAGCGTGAGATAATCACCGTGACCACAGCGATGGGTACAGTTCCAGCCCCAAGCAAAGCAAACAGATGCTGGCGTTCGTGCAGCTTCACGCAGTCATCAGCTAGCAGTTGCTTCAGCCCACGGGACAGGTCATGTTTATTTAACAAGAGGTCCTGGGGGAGGCATTTCCGGGGTTGGTCAGGCAGCTCAGCCGTGTCATCAAGGGCTCTGGTTCCTTCTTCCTTGTGCCTCTACCATCCTTTGCCTTCTCTTCATGTGTGTTGCCTCCTGATTTTCCCAAGATTTCTGCATTTGCTCCGGGGATCAGGAGCGCACTGGAGGCAGGGTGAAGGCGCACAGCGAGCCAGCTGTCCTCAGACTTTGCTTTTTGTTCCCTTCATTAGAACTGAATTTAAAGGCCACTCCTAGCTGCAAGGGATTCTTAGAAAGTGAGTATCTGGCGAAGGATCATGGGAGTCATCTGGGTCATCACCTGGGCCTGGCATACGGCCATCCTAGCAAAATGCAGGTCCATCAGCAAGAGACAAAGTAGGGAGGGTGGTTTCTGGGTAAGCCATAAACAGTGTGAACTGTGTCTGCTGTCGCTAACAAGAGCTCATGGACAAATGACATCTTTCTCATCCATTTAGTCCAGCCTACTTATTTAACAGATGAAGAACAAGAATACTTAGCCAGAGAACTGTCCAAAGTCTCATCACGATTTAGGGGCAGATAGGGGTTAAAATATAAGTCCTCAAAATCTTCTCACTCTCTTAAAGACCCTAAACCCATAACTTAGGCAAGTTGCCCTGTGCAAGCAGAGGGCTAACCCTGAGTGTCTGGGGTGGGATGGGGGGTGGTGGGGGGCATGACACAGCTGGCCTGGATTTCCGACCCCAGTTCTGTTGCTGTCTAGCTCGACCTTTGGGTAAATCACGTGATTCGTTTAAAGCTTGATTTCGTTTTAGCCATCTTGATTTAATCTGCTTTCCCCCTTGGCATTCCATCCCAGGTTTCAGGAGTACCAGCTGAGTAAGGGGTAGGGCTGTGCCCCTCTGTCGTTTAGGACATGGCAGTTCACTGTGCTAGGGGAGATCGTTGGCTGCTTTTAGCTGTGCAGACATGGACTTACGACACTTGTTTCTCAAGTTGTGTTTATAAAGTGACCCTAGGTAAGTGAATAAATCTGGACATCCATCATGCGTTATTGCAAAAACCTGTGCATCAGTGAATTACCTCCTCCTGCAGTACAGGGTGGTCAGAACAGGACTGTTTTGATTTTTAATAAGAACAAAGAATGTGAATGCTGGCGTTTGTTCCCTCCCCGGCATAATCATCACAATCTCCAGGAGATTTAAAGGAAAAAAAATACAGATTCCAGGGCCTCGTCCCTTGGAAAACCCAGACAGGACCTCCAAAAGTGTATCTTTCCAGAGTTTTCTCAGATGATTCTGATGATCAGCCATTGAGTAGATAGGATGGGATTTCCTGAGGCCGCCCTTAGACATCTGTGAATTGTGTGGTTTATTTGCTTTGCTCGTAGACAAAATGCGTGTTAGTACCAGGTAAATGGAACTCGAGGGTGACCAAGATGGTTCAAGCTGATGAACTTCTCAGAAGTACTGTTTCCCATGGGACTAGTTTGATTTTCCTTAAAATATGTAATTTGAAAAAGTATATACTGCTCCTTATTAAGGGAACTAAAAGTAAACATTTGAGTCTCATGACTATTCTAGCAAATAGAAGATGTCATCAAAACAACATTTCAAAAATACTAAGGCTGAACCCATGAAATGTTATCCATCATCACTTTAGATCAGTGGTTTTCAACAGAGGTGGGGGTACATTTGACGGTGCCTGGAGACACTTTTGTTTGTCACAGTCGACGGGGTGGGGGTGCTGACATCTAGCGGGTAGAGAGCAGGATGTTGCTATACATCCTGCAGTGCGCACAACTGGACCCCCAACAAAGACTCATCTGGTCCCCAGTGCTGTTAGTGCTGAGATCGAGAGCTCTCGCTTAGAGGCTCTGATTCAGGCTTGAATATAATTTCTGACGCTTGTCTTTTTAGCTTGTGTGTGTGTGTGTGTGTGTGATGGGAATCATAACATCCATTACTCTAGGACATCCTTGCATGAATTCATGTGTAAAAATCTTTAGGCTCTGCTGGGGGGGACTTTTTGGCACTCCATTCATAAGTGGCCATCACAGCCACCAGGCAAACAGTTGTCTCCTCTTTGGATTGTGGAGCGGCCGAGACTCTCTGGGACTGCTGTCATCCCACAGGTGTGGTTGGACTGCCCTCTCCAAGGTGAATCACTCGCCCTACCTGACTCTTCCTCCCTCTTATTCTGCGAAGAGACCTCACTTCTGCCCCCTGCTTTCTGGCTTGTGTCAGCATCCACTTGCAGTTTCTTGTCAATCAATCTTTCCTGGAAAATATTTTCTTTTGTTTTTGAAGGGCTTAGAAGAAACCCTACAAATTTGAAAAATTCAACCAAACACAGGAGACATGGGCCCTATGCAGTGCACGTTCCAGAAGTTGCACTGCAGAGTCAGCGGGTTCTGCATGCGGAGCCAGGGACCCCAAGCTAGAGCTCACCGTTCACCAGCAACTTGCTGTGTGACCTTGGGCAAGTTCCTTCCCTTCTCTGGTCCTCATTTTACCCTTTGTGTGATAGAAGGCTAGTCGAGAAGAGTTCTCAGGTTCCTCCGTGGGTTGACATCGAAGACTTTGAAGTTGGCAGGCGCTACCCCCTCCCCTCACAAGGACCCGCAGACCGACCAGACAGAGCCCAGCCTGTGAGCTGCAACGGGCACTCCTGTTTTGCTCCTAAATGCTAAGAGGAGTGTTCAGGCTTATCATTCTGGCGGAATCCTACACCCACACCGACGGATGTCAATTCTGGCATTTATTAGAATGCCAGTAAATCTTAAAAACAATAAATATCTCATTACTCTCCTGATGAGGTGTCTTTAAGTGCTATTTCAAAATGCCTGTCATTGCTGTGCAGGATTTATAACAAGGCCTCGTTTTAATCTTGCGGTCTTTCATCTTTTGCAAGCACCTTGTTGGACTCTAATCAGATTCCTGTAAATCCCGAGAGAAACCGGTGAGGAGACCAAACAGGCTACCCCAGGGATGCTGTGGTCCGGTCCGTCATCCTGACGGGTTCAAAAGCTGATTTCCTGACCTATGGCTGTCAGTTGAATTGATAATGACTTTGATGTCAGACAGACCTGGACTAATCGCCCATTTCCCACTTCCCATTCTCTCACTGGCTGGCTGGGTTCATCTTGGTCAAAGTAGCTTAACCTTTCTGAGCCTTACTTAGTCTTCTCACCTGTAAAATGGGGATCGTGGTTTCTCTGCAGAGTTGAGGCTAAGGGGAAATGAGTTCTCAAACTTACAGTGCTTATCCTGATGACAGGAATAGACTAGATGCTCAGAAAATACTGACCTATTAAAATGATCCTCACTCTGAAGAAAGAATCGAGAGCGTCTACTCAGGAAGCCTTGGAGGCCCATGTCAGGGGCTATAAATCAAGTCCTCTTCTGTTTTAGTACTGAATTAACAACCAGGCAAGGGGAAAAATGTAGCAATTAAATATTTAAACCAAACATTTAATTTTTAAAGATGAACATTCTTTTTATAACTTGGACTGCTCTTCAAGGCCTGTGGAAAATTCCCCGAGCCTCTACTATCCGCCCGCCTTCATGGTCTGTGCTAAAGAACACCACTAACCTTGGATGCCTCTGAACTTGGCAGGGCATGATACATTTGTTTTATTCAGAAGGAGGCACATTTGTGTCCTAATAAAGATATTACTGACAAGTTTCTATAAAGAAAGAGGAGTAAATCCCTTGATAATAAAAATGAAACTAAATCTGAAAGGAAGCAAATTATTTCATGTGACTCCCCTGCTTCATGCTCTCCACCAGACACGGTTCCAGGCTTTTTATATGTTCTCTCTCTTAAATTGCATAAAAAAACTCGGCAAGGTCCTTACTGTAATTATCTTTTTGTCCGTAAGGAACTGAGGTTCGGTAAGGCTAATGAAGGAACGCAAGGTCATGGGTTTGGACAAGGTCATGGGTTTGCCTCTCGGGCGTCCATACCCTCTTCTTCCTGCTTTTTGCTTGGAGATCCACTGTCTCCGCCCCTCCTAGTCGGCGCTGTTGTTTGTGGAATGAAATCACCTGTAGTGCCTGTGTGCTCTGGTCTCACGAGAGCGTCTCTTACAGTGGCCCTAGACACGTGTCAGAATAGACACGTGAACTGATAGATGCCAAACTGATGGCGATGTCGCTGGCGTCCTGGAAGGGGTGTCGGTGCTGTCACGGCCACCTTGCCAGCTGAAGAAGAAGCTGGCAGACGCTGAGAGCAGGAGATTGTAGCTGGTCTGGCTGAACCTCTGGGCTTTAGATTTCTCTGCTCTTGTCGCCATCTTATTTATTCATGTATCGCTTTCTGCGGATTCATCAATGCGACTTCTGCGGAGCGCCGGTTGTGAGCGCCGGTTGTGAGAGCCGGTTGTGAGCGCCGGTTGTGAGCGCCGGTTGTGAGCGCCGGTTGTGTTTCGGGAGCTCTGCTGGAGCCTCATGTGTCTGATCCGCCTAGATCTCAGCAATCCCCGACTACAAAACTCCGTGACACTCTCCATTTATAATCAAATTATTGCATGAGCTCTTCATCCTTCCTCGTGGGGCTGGGATCTCAGCCGCGGATCCACAAGCCGTTGCCTGCCTTCAGGGCGCAGTGTTCCTCGAGGCTAATCAGCTCAGATCCCCATCCTGGCCCTGGTTAAGGAGGGGACGTCTCTCTTTCCTGGGTGACCCCCTCCAAGTGCTGCACAGCGTTCCCACTGCTGCTACAGGTGGCTGTTCTGGGAGGCCAGAGATCTAACCCTATTTTATGGTCCCTTCCTGCTGCTGTTTCCCATCTGGCTCCTGGCTGGGCCCCCAAACCTCCACCCAACCTCTCCTCAGGACCTCCAGGCACCTCGAGTCTCAGAGACCAGCCCAAGTCACATCGAGAGTGCTGAGGGTTTTCCCGAGAGCAATGGGTCGGTAACTACCTAAACTTGTACATTTGTGAAGATCCTTCCAGAACAAGGGGCATTTTGCCCCAAAGACAAACTCAATTCTCCAACCTAGAAGGCAGAAAGCACTTCTAAATTCAAAATTTGGCCTCGATAGCTTCGAAACTAAATTCAAAAGAACAAACTAAACCAAGCCGAGCAGCAGCGGACAACAATAACAACGGCAACTATATACCCCTCTGGTCCAGTTCCTGCCTTGGGATCGACACGCCTTTATCTCAGAGGATGTGACTTCTGCCCCCCTCCTCCCCTGACCATGATTTATTCGTGTGTCTGCTTTTAAGCTGCCTCTCCAACGTAGTCTCAGACACCCAAGCACAAAAGCTGCTTTCTGTGAGCGTGTGATTCTTTAAGTGGGTCGTACTCCCTTTCTTGTTATAAATCGAAGTTTATTGCAGAAAATCTTTGATGTCTGCTTCCCCAGGGAGCTTTGGCATCTCTCTCCAGGCCTTTATCACATTGGACCTTGGCTTCTGCTTGGCTTCTCGCCCCTGCTCGACCCGGAGTGCCATCATGTTAGTCTCAGGGACCCTCCAAAGGGCTCAGCAGGATGCTTAGCGACTCTGGATTTAGAGAGAAGAGTTCTAGCCCATCCCGTCTCGTGCTGTGTGGCCTCAGGCAAATCACTCACCTCAGGGAACCCGTTTCCTAGCTGTAAAACCAGTCTAATGACATCATTATGGTAGAATGCAAAATGGTCAGTGTCGTTCATACGTCTCTGTATTCATGTGCTTTGAACTGTGACTTTGGAACTTTTTCCTTCAAAGTTGGACTCTGTTTCCCCTCAGTAGGAGCTGGGCTTTTGACTCTCCCTTGCTGATAGAATGCAGCGGAAGTGACAGTGTGCCTATTGTGAGCTTATGGTTTGAGAAGACTTGCATGCTTCTGCTGGCTCTTTTGGATGCCTGCCTACATGATGGAAATAAGCCCCTGTGGCCCTGCTGGAGGATGAGGCCCCATGTGGAGCAGAGGTGCCTTATCCCAGGGGATGCCATCCCAGGCCAGCCAGCTCCCAGCTGACTCTGCAGACCGTGCGTGAAGGAGTGAGCTCAATGAGGCCAGAAGATCTAAGCCCTGTCCAAACTGCCGGCCTGCAGAATCTTGAGCTAAGCAAATAGTCGTTGTTTTAAGGCATTAAGTTTTGAGTTGGTTTGTTACGTAGCAAAAGCTTATCCACTCACTCAGTCTCAGATGGTCGTGAATATTAAATGAGATAGTGTGTATGGGGCCTCCGTAAATGGAAGCATCACCTTCACGTGTCTCCCCGCTCACTCTCCAGTGTCCCTTCTTACATCAGTGGACTCACATTTCCCCTTTCCTTAGGACTGGAGAGCCTCTCTGGACAGAGGGAGACGTGGCCATAGAAGCAGGGTGACATCATCGCCTCCTCCCTCGGCCACCCGGCGCTGACTTCTCCATCTAATGGAATTTCAGACCTCCTGTCGACTCCAGACCCCAGAGTGGCTCAGCCCTTAATATCTACTTTGCTGACTTAATCTCTCCCAAAGTCTTGCCCGTTCTCAGACCCCCATAACTAACAGAGCAAAAAAAATCCCAAAAGATACTCCAAAGGCTTTTATTTAAGTTTGCAAGTTAGGCTGACTCACTAGCCAGCTCTGGGACCTTTGACTAGCTTATAATCCAAAAGGGTCACCCACCTCCTTCCCATCCCTCACAGGGGCGCCCTGGGAATCATGTGATGATCGTGTATGTAGAGGCACTTTTTCAACTCTAAAGCCCTGTACGAATTCACGGTATTACGTACCCGCTCCACAAGTATTAATCAAGTGCAGCTCTCTCCAGACCCTATTCTAGAAGCTTGGGTAATTTCAGTGAATGGAGCAGAACAATCTCTGCCCTCATGTGGTCACACTACATTATTTGGGGTTGCCCAGCCCTACTGTGATCTATGACTTGGGGTGTGTGTGTGTGTGTGTTTCCCTAGAATTTATCTTTGTCTTAACGTGGGTTTCTCAGGAAACAGAGCCTGAGACAAACACATGTGCTGAGGCTCTACTGGTGAGTAAGATCCCAGAGAGGCAAGACTGGGGGTTAAAAGAGGAGCAGGGGCAGCGAAGGGGAAGCACATATCAGGCATGATGCTGAGCTGCCCACAGACTCACACAAACGGCCATTGCTGGGTCAGGCAGGACATCTTTGAAGAGGCCACATGGAAACACTGGATGTCCATTCAAGAGAGAAAGGGCAAGGAGGTCAGTGGCTGTCCCTTCCTGCCTCGCATCTCTCAACAGTCAGAGGTCATCCAGTGGAGTTAATCCTCTCATACCTGGCCCTCTCGACAGCGCCCTGGAAAGCAAGGCCCATCATAGCAGTGGCAGCATTGAGTGGGCGTGAGCCTACGTCACTTCCTGCTGGCCTGTGGTCCGTGTCCTGGTGGGCTCGGCCTGGTGAGCCAGTGAGTATGGAAACCTGCTGTCGAGCGTCTTGCACCTGAGTGTTGACAGGGAAACCCTGCACAGCAGGCACAAGGCCGGTGGCGTGAGCCATGAGGTGGATGCGCTTTGAGGTCATGCCACATGACATTGGGGACCATGGCTGCAGAGGGCTTGGCTGGTCGAGCAGGAGGAGTGTGTTGACAGCATGGTGACTGTTAAGCTGGTGAGTGGCACACAGCCTCTTTTGAATGAAGACGGGATCTTCTCCAAGAATGCGATTGGCACCCAGTGATCTTCCCGGAGGCCAGCCATGGCCAAGCAGCTCTGGGAAGGAGCACGAAGAGGACCCGGTATACCCTAAAGGAGCAGAAGTTTGAGCAGAAGTTTGCACAGAATTTTGCAAAGCTTGGTGTAGCAGAAGGAAGAATGGCCACAAGCTAGAGGCCCAGGTCCTCCTCTCCCGTGAACTTGCTTTGTGACCTCGAGCACTTTGCTTAAGCTCTCTGTGTCCTGAATTCCCCAAGAGTAAAATGAGAGTGGTGTCTAGGCAGAGCCCTTTGCTCTGCCATTGTGGAGCCCTAGGACCATACGCAGACACAAAGCGCCTATGTCCCCTGTTTTGTGTTTGCACCAGGAGGGAAGAGGAGAGGCAGGCTCACCAGGACAGAGTCACTGGAAGGTAATGAGTAGCCCAGGTCACCAGCAACTTCATCCTGCTAGCATTGTTACGGTCCAAATTAAATATAGCCTTTGAAGTCCTCCATCCAGTGCTGACCAAGTGCACATATTTAACACAGCCCGTGGTGGAAGAAATGGTCACCAATCACTGGAATCATCCACGGTGACTGTGAAGAAAGCCGAGGGCGAAATTTCACCGGTGTCAACATTCTCAGTTGGCATCTGTAATGGCCAAGAAACGCCTGAAGCCCCTGCTGACTGCAAGTTTAAAGGTGACCCTCTATTTATTTATGAGGCAATGGAGTTCTTTACCTTTTGAACTTTTTGATGGGTTGAGCCTGCCAAAATGTGACTCCAAAAGCATTTCGAGTAAGTAATTATTTTTCCAAAAGGACTAAGATCACCGAGTAATGATTATGGTGTGCTCGCTCTGTGCCAGGCATGCATTTTTATATGTATCTCTCTCCTTCACAATGACCCTATGAGGTGGGTCCTATTTTGTCCTCACTCGATAAAAGAGGAACCTGAAATTCAAGGAGATTTAAGTAATTTGCCTAGGATCACCCAGTTTCTAAGTGACCAAACTACGTTAACTCCGAATCCAGGGTTTAAGCTTTTGATAATTCTGCGTCTCTTCATCAGAACCCCGGGTGTGGGGCTACCTAGAGGTAGAGTGATCACATGGCTTATCATACAAACCAGGATGCTCTTGGAAGTGAAAGGGGGACCATGAGCGATCGCTCTAATGTAACAGGAGTACATCAGGACTAGTCCTGGCAAGCAGGAACATCTGGTCATCCTGGAACCTAGGGAAGTCGAGGAAAAGCTGGAGATAATCTACGCTGACCCTGTCTCTCCTTCTTACTCCTAGCTGGGATTGGTTTTAGGCCACCAAGGTCTGTCACTCACTGAAACCAACTGACGTGGTGTGAACACCCATTATAAACTGTAAAGCACTATGCAAATCCCATTCAAGGACCCTGGTAGCATACTGGATATGGTGACGGCTCTTTACCTGGGTTATTTCTTTAATCCTCACGACAGCCCCGTCTTATCACAACATTTGACAGACAAGATCCGAACCCAGGACAAGGTGAAGGGGACTGGACGGGGACAGCAGCACAGTCCGAGACACACAATTTTCTGGAGAAGCCTCTAGAGCATCTTGTCCTGCGTGTCTCTTGCCTCATCATTAGGACTATTGTGCTTAAATTAAGCACAGGCCTTGGGGGAGAGGTGGCGGTTCTGCCTCCCCTCGCCACCCCAGGCCTCAGTTCCCCGGAGGCCTGCTTCTCTGACATGCGGTGGAGTCCGCATTAAGTGATGAGCTTGGTCTAGTGGTCACTTGTTGCCTTTCCTGGGGACCTTCATGCTGTAACTGTGAAACGCTGCTGCCAGTGCCTGGAACGCCCTGATCCTGGCTGCCAGGTTTTCGGGGAAGAGTGAGGGCCTGTCGCAGTGTCTTTCAGACACTCCCCATGTGGGGGGCGGCACTGGGTTCCAGAAAGAGCGCGAAGCTCCGAGTGGAGGGGACAGGCTAGGTTCTGGTCCCATCTTTGGTCTCGCAGATCACTTTTCCTCCCTGGGTCTCGGGAACACGATGGCCTGCCTTTGTCCAGCATCGGGACAAGAGCCATAAGTAACAGACTTGACTCTGTAACTCCTTCTCTGAGAATTTACCCCTAGGACATAATCTTAAATACAGAAGTGGTTTTCTGCAGAGAGAGTAGGAGGAGACAGAGTCGAGGACAGCGAAGGACCCAGCGACCCCAGTGGAAGGGTCCCAGTGTGGCGGGAAGGGGAAGGGCCCTGGGGTCAGATTGACGTAGGTCTGGATTTTATTCTGGGTCTGATAATACCGATGAGACCTTGGGCAGGTCGCCTAACCTCACTGAGAGTATTAGCTACGTGTATAAAATGAAGACGATGATGCCTTTTTTCTGGGGTTGTTGAAAGGATAAATGGGATTGCTTATTGATTAATAGCTATCTTTACTTCACAGAATATTTGAGGCAGTGTCAGAATTTATATAGTAAAAGAGAAAAGGAAAACAAAGAAAAATGAGGGAAAAGGTTGAAAGAAAGTATATAAGTATGAAAACTTAGAGGTCATCATTAAATTTGAGCCATGAATTGGGTGGGTTATTTGCCTTCCATTGGCCAATGCAAATGAGGAAGCACCGTCAGTGACAGGATTCTTTTTATCCTTAATTCCAGAAGGGACGTAACACAGAAGAATGTGCCTGGCACAGCCCTGGTCCTCTTTACTGGTAACTTTTCTTCCCTTCTCTGTATTTGGCTTCTTCTCTACAAATGTGTCATGGCCACTGGCCTATAGACTCTGCAGCTCAAATAACCAGGGTCCTGTGGCTCAGAGCTGGTACAGACGCACAGTAGGGCGGGGAGACGTGGGAGGCTCCCACGCTCTGTTTTCTTCGATGACCTGCCCGGGGTGCCTGACAGAGAAGCCAGCTTGCCTCCCGCACAAGGGAGACTGGGAGACTGTGGGTTCGTTTCTGTGTCGCGCTCCCCCCGATGGAGCCCCCGCTCAGTGTCGGGCTCTGCGCTGAGCACGCTCTCCTGCTCCTCACACCGACGACCCTTTGCAAGGACACTTCTATCATCTCCGTCACAAAAGTGGGAAATAGAGCCTCGAAGAGAATAAGTGACACATTTAAAGTCACATGCCCATGGATGACAGAGCTGGGGTTCCGGTCCAGGACTCCCAGGTCTGAGGCCCTTGTGCTTAGCATATGAGGGGCACGACTTGTCGACGTGTTAATCTGATGAAGGTTGGAGGAGGAGCCTTGCAGCTGGCATATCTTCTGAGTCTCTGACCTACCCCCTGGAAAGAAAAGAACCACACTGGCCCCGTCCATTACTCCAGTGACCTCAGAGGAATCCATCCGTCGATTACAGAAGTGGTTATGGTCCGCCATATCCAGGCGCTGGGAATACAGCAGTGAATGAAAGAGACCAAATTGCCGCTCTCTGTGGAACTCACATTCTGTCGAAGAGGCTCATCTTCGGAACGGATTTCAGGGAAAGTCCTTCCTGTCTGTTGTTACTTAGAAAACATCCCTAGCTCCTGCTTCCCATCGCTCCCTCCGTTTCCACACAGGCCGTGGGGATATAGCATAGCCGTGTTCTTCTACGTTGAGCACCTACTATGTGCCGGGAAGTAAACTAGGTACTTTATAATTGTTATCTCATTTAAATACCACAAGGACCCTGTAGGAAAGATAAATCATGCCTTTTTTAAAAGATGAGCAAACAGGCCTAGAGAGGCTGGGTATTTGTCTGAAGTCACACAGCACAACTGAGAGAGCCATGACCGGAGTGTAAAGACCCTGCTTCCTGCGTTGCCATGGTGCCTTCATCCGGGTTCTGACCTTGGCTCTGCTGCTCGCTAGCTCTGTAACCTTGGGTAAATAGCTTACGTTCTCAGGACTTCAGTCGTCCCTTCCATAAAATGGTAGAACTGGAGAAGACTAATGAGGTCTTTCTAAGTCACAGGTTCTCTGACAGTGAGTCTCTGAGTGGGGCAAAGGTGGGAGTTTCAGGAAATGCCCGAAGCTTCTGAAGAGATTTTTCTGCTCAGAGCAATGGAGAAACCTGCTTCTTTTAACGCCGGCCTGGGGCACCCACTCCTGGAAAGTGCAGGAAATTACAGTCCCTTCCACAAAGAGGCCTGAGGCCACTGAATGCACGGGGTTGCTCCTTTCTGCCAAGATCAGCCCATGTTTAGAATTCAAAGTCAGCTACCCGACAACCCAGGTGGAGGCAGAATAGCCATCACCCGGGTAACCATGAAGCTGGCTTTGTCGCCACTGACTCCTGGATCTTTCATAAATTACTCAACTTTGAGGTTTGCTGTGACCTTACATGAACCGTGCATCTAATTAGAACTAATTAGGGAGGTGACTCCATGTCTGAAGAACTAATCCTGAAAGTAGCAAAATAAAGTTGCTCCCAGCTTTTCAGCAGCCTTGAAGATGCCTTGATAATGAGGGGAAAAGAACAGATATTTTTTTATCCATTTGCAGACTTGAGGAACTTTGCATTAAGATATTTTTTTTTGGTTTTATCAAAGCTGGTTTTGTTTTTCTTAAAGTAGTAATATGATATCCTAAAAATGGCTCTGATTTTGATGTTAGGAAGATCTGGAATTGAATCCTGGCTATCATCTCCATCTGTTTGTGACAGTGTTAGTTAAGGTGACAACAGCTGCTAGGCTGTAGGTTGATTGAAAAGTGGCCCCAATTCCCCACCTCTCACAGAGCGATCTTGCTGCTTCTGCCATCAAGAGCTGGACTTTATTTCCTCATCCCATGAGTATGGCTGGCCTTGTGATTCGCTTCGGTCAACAGAATGTGGCAGAAGTGATGTTGGTCGTGTCCCGCCTAGGCATCGAGAGGCCCTGCATGCTCCCACTACGTCTTTTGGACCCCTGTCACTGCCATGAGAGTCAGCCTGGCTATCCTGCCAGAGGAAGGGCGACCACATGGGATAAAGTGGAAGTAACCCAGCCTGGTCCAGTCAGGACCATCCAGCCCACAGCCTACTTGACGGTTGGCCTCGGATAAATGAGTGAGCCCAGCTGAGATCAGATGAGCCTGGTCAAGATAAGCCAAATGCCCACATGACCCATTGATTTGTGAGATATAATCAATGGTTGCAGTTGTGCCCCAAGGGACGGGGCTTGTCGCTCTCAGTGGCTGCCCTGGGACTTCAGAGTCGACTTGGTTTGCAACCTGGTCTCCTTAACACCGTGTACCTGAGCAGGGGGTGGCGTTGGGCAAAACATTTCAGAAAAGTCATTGATTTTCAGAGCGATGCTGGGAATGGTGTGTAAAACGGCCTGAGAGTTGGAGAAATCTGGGTCACCTTAGTAATAAGAGGGGCCAGGCGATTTGCTACCGGAATCTTAACTCCCAGATGTTTGATGAATTCAGGCTTCTTTCCTTCTCTCATTTCTCTTCTTTCCGAATCTTCCACTCAGAGAATAATCACTTCTACCACCGTCAGGCGGGGCCGGAGGTGAGTGTGGGAGGAAGAAACTAGAAAATTTCTCCCTACATGCTGCCTTAAATTCAGTCTCCTCCGTGGCCCTTTGTAACGGCTCTCCAACATCGTTCCTGGAGGAGGGAAGTTTGCAGAAACAACCACTAGGGAAGGGTTGCTCACAGTTAGGGCGGCTTTCTAATTCCTTCATCCAAACAGGAACTCTTGAAAATGAAAGAGGATGCTGTTACTAGTTATACTTGGACACAGGTTTAACCTAGAACTGCTCTGGACAAAGCAGGACCTGCGGTCACCCTATTTGTTGTGGGCTTCCATGGGGCCGGAGCTGAGGTTCCCTGTCAAGAAGCAGGAATATATCCTCCCATTCGAAATGAGCTCTGCTGGGATAGACTAGAAAAGGCACAGGGTTTGGAGTGAGTCTGAATGCCTGGTTAGGTACTTGGCAAGTCACGTGTCCCCTGTGAAGCTCAGTTTGTCCATCCGTAAGCCGCGGCTCATGGCAGTCCCCACATTGAGGGCTTTTATCAAGATGAGGAGAGAAGGGCCGAGGAAAGGGTTTGTGAATATGGTTATTCTCCAGACAGTTATCCCACCCCGACGTCCCCTTTGAGGAGTTTTAGTGCTGTGTTCCTTCCCTAACCTCCTTCAGCATTCCCGTCGGGACTCCAGTAGAGAACTCGAATATGTACCGGCTCATGCTTTTCCCTGCTCAGCTCTCATCCTTTCGGCTTCAGCAATAACCCTACATATGTGATCATCTCTTTTTAAAGTTTATACGTCATCTTAAACCCTATTACAATACTCCTTGCTGCTTAGAGCTGATGACTTTCAAGAAGTGGGCAATAAACTAGTGGTTACCAGAGGGTAGGGGGAGGGGGAAGACGGGAGGTAGACGGAGTAAAAGGGGTCAAATATGTGGTGACAGAAAGAAATCTAACTATGGGAGATGAACATACAATGTAATATATATATATTACATATATTACATATTACATATATACATGCCTTACTGTTAAAATGTACAGCTGAAACTCATCGGATTTGGGTAACCAATGTCACCATAAAAAATAAATAAATTTAAAAATATATATATAATCTAACAAAATAGAAATTGCTCACTCTCTCCATGCTTCAGTTTCTTCACAGTGGTAGTAACAATAATACCTACTTCATAGGTTTCGGTGAGAATTAAATGCATTCATGCATGTAAAGCTCTCAGCACAGTGCCCGCCATGGATTCACACTCTAGACATTCCAGCTTTGGTGGTTGCTGTGAAAACGATGTTCTCGTCTAGAAGACACTTACCCATGGCTTCCAGGACCCCCCAGCAAGCCACCATGTATCTCTTGGGGTTCCCAAGGTGAGAAGGATCATTCTACACCATGTCTATGCATGATGTAATCCTCCAGTGATTTGCATCCACCCAGGGGAGGAGGTCATTTCCTACCAGCCAGTGTGCCCCTGGGACCAAGTGGCAGAGGAAAGCTCATGGAGTCTGTTGTCCCCCTCACAAGCCTGCCATCTTTGTGAGACACCAAATTTTCAAATAGCAAAAGCTGAATTGATGAAGGACATGACACTGGGTCAGATCTCACTGGAGTGCTTTGGTCCCCAGCGGTTGGGGTGGGGGTTGTGATTATTTGGACGCCAAGGCTGGGCAGAGGGAACCCATTTGGCTGGTTAATTACCCTTGACAGAGTAAGAAGGTCAGAGGAAGGAATGGCTGACGAAGTCCATTGAGCCTGCTGGATGGAGGCCAAATCCAATTCGCGTTGACCTCCTCTTTCTCCTCTGGAGGTGGCAGTGGCTGCTTAGGGGGCGGGCTCTAAGCAGGCATTCTGATGCTTTGGAGGAGGCTGGTGTCGCGGGGAGGGCCCTGAGTATGGAGCCTGGAGGTCCTGGTCCTAATCTTTCCTTCTCTACTACCTAGTTTGGGACTTTCAGCAAGTCCAGTCCTGTCTCCTGATCTTAGCCCCCTCCCTTAAAAATGAGGGGTTCACCTCAGATGATGCCAGAGTGCCCTTCCTGATCCAGCACTCCTTGGCTATTAATTTGGGGAGGCAGAAGTTGCTCATTGTCAACCATAGGTTTGGGATTTATCTCTTGGCGATCTGGCAAGAAACAAGACTGACCATATGTTGAAAATTGTTGAAGCTGGAGGATGGGTACATGGGGTTCATCACATCTTTTATTTTATTTTTTTACTTATGTTTTGAATTTTCTATAATAAGGAAAGTTTTAAGACTATGCTACAACCTTTTGAAGTTAATGGCAGGAAGGATCAGATATAATTTATCCATAAATGACCAGAATTTCTCACGCATCAGCTCTGGTTGGACGCGGTTCACTTTATGGAAAGCCACGTGATAAACAAACTACTACCCACTTCCATACTGCCTGGGAGGCTCCCGGCATCTACTTATTCAAGTGCGAGTGTAGTATACTGGGAAAAGTATTGGTTTTGTTCTTTTAGACAGGCCTAGGTTTGATTCTTGAGCTTCAGTTTTTTGAATCTGCAAAATGGTAATAATTGTACCAACTTTCGAAGTTTGATCCTGAAGCAGCCTGAAAACAGCGTGTCATGGTGTCAAAAGAGCATTGCTTTTGGCATCAAAGAAATTTGGGTTCAAATCCTAGATCTGAGACTTCCTTCCTCATTGCTAAAATACGGAAGGGAATGTACTTTTGGAAGATTAAATGGAAAATGTTTTCTTATCTAAGTCATAGTTGGTGCTTAGTGTTTGCCCCCTTTCTCCTTCCCTGTAATGAGAAGCTCTGATGGTTCAAATCTTCTTGTATCATGTGATTTGTGCCATTAATCGTAATATTTCAGTCTGAACCTATTCAGAACATATGTAATTATTCTTACTCATGATACCTCTTTAAATACTTGAAAAAAGTGGTCATATTGTGTTAACCTTCTGTTTCTTCCAGCATCGACTCCCTCACCCCTAGTCTTCACTTTTTGCAGCAAAATCTCAGTGAATTTAAACTAATTCCTATGAGTCTAAATATGGTAGATGGTAAAACTGGCCACAGAAACTTCCCCTCCCTGTGTCTTCATATTTACATGACTTTTTTTTTAAGTACTTCCCATTAAGAAGTGGGCGCTTCTCCACCCCTTGAATCTAGAGTGGCCATGCGATTTGTTTGGCCAATGGGATAGCACCATGAGACTTGAAAAACATCTGCTCATTGGCACTTGCTCGCTTGGGATCCCTGTCACCAACATCTGAACAGTGCTGGGCTGTGGTCCATGACGGGCCTCGTGGAGCTCAGTCGAGCCACTGAAGCCAAACCCCTGCAGATTAAAGAGAGTCCAGCCAAGACCGCAAAAACCACTCGGGTACCACGACCTAAACTGCTGACCCACAGAATAGTGAGCTAAATAAATGGCTGTTGATTTAAGCCACTAAGTTTTGCATTGGTTTCTTTTGCATAAAATCTGATATGTCGGCCATTCGGAACGTTTGTTCTCCTCGGCCTCCTTGGAGATGCCCGTCTGGCACCTTGGAACCATCTACATTCTTGGAACTTTCTAAATTACTGGGTGCTTGGCATAAGTGTCTTGTTCTGTCTGTTCTTTACTTTTTCATACTAAATTCCAACCATATGGTATACAAGTACAGATCGATGTCCAAAAAGTCTTTAGAGTCTCTTTGGAAGCTTAAAAAATCCCTCCCAAAACTTTTGCAAGGAAATCGTGCTTGGCCAAGGAGGTGGGAACTCGAACAGCTTGAGTTCTGCTCAGTTATTCCTGCAAAACAAATAATTCTATACTTAGCAGGATTTCTTCTCTAGGTTTGAATGACGAAGGTAGCCTCTGTGTGACATGCGATGGGTCCGCATAGAGTTTTAAAGCTGGAAGAAGCCTCAGATTTTCCTTGGTCCAACTTTATCTTTTTTACATATGGAGAAACTAAGATTACGGTTGTAGATTGTTGGAAGTGACAACATAGGGGGAAAACCCCAGATTCCCTGAATCAAAGAGTAGTGCTTACAGTGGTCTTTTTTTGAGTTTCTATGGACACAGCTTCCTGCTTTCTGGTGTATGAGATGCAAGTGTCTGTAAGGTCTGGGAAGGAAGGCGTGGAAGGCAGGACTGTACAGTCGTCGGCATCCCGTTGGTCATTCAGGAAGCCAGTGGTCCCAACCATGAGCCATCTGACCATTTGAGAGAAGGGATGCAGCTTATTTTTCACTGCATCTTAAGGCGTGACATGGTGCTTGGCACAGTGTAGACACTCAGAGTGTCAAAGGAAGATGTAGGTTATGGGTCCAGTTCCAGTGGCCAGAATCTTGTACAGGTCTTGGCAATCCTTGAATCAATAGTTCTTTTCTGTTCTTTGTGCCATTGACCTTTTGTAAGTCAGACCCAAACTCATTCCAAATGCTATTATGCCATGGACGAAGAGATGCATAAGAACCAAATCCTGCCATGAGGAGCTCATGGTTTACCAGAGAAGACAGGGACCCTTGACCGAGGTGTTACACCTGAAGTCTTGAGAGTAAGAATCTTTCTCTCAATTGAACTAGCAGTCAGTGAAGAGTCGCTCAGCCGTGCTCTTACTCTACGCAGTGGCTCCCATCCTGTCACTGAGGCATCAGTGAGGTTTGGGACCTGCCAGAAGCCACCATAGGCTAATGAGGCATAACAAGGAGAATGGGTGAAGTCAACGGCAATTGCGATGCCATGATAGTCCTTAAATCCCCAGTCTCATAGTGTGTTATGCTCTCCTTCCTAAATTTATTCACAGAAGCACTGGTTTTTGAGACAAAACAAGTCTGCGTTTGAGCCCAGACTTTGGTACCACTCTCCATATGCATCTTCTGAGCCTGGATTCCTCATTATCTAAAGTGGATATTGATGGTTGGCTTCTATCAGTGCTTTAAAAACGTGATTCATAGACCACCTCCCTATATGCTTTAAAATCCAAATTTCTGGGCAGTATCTGAGAGTTAATTTTTTAAAAAAAGTTCCTCAGAACACATCAACGTTTAAAAACTTTATTTATTGTTGTGGTAATGGTTTCACTGGCTAAAGGAGAGAGGGTAAGTGTGGACGAGCGAGAAGGGAATGCAGCGGAGGGTCTGCCGATTACGTAATGATGAACGGTGACGGGAGCGGGGCTCATGGCGAGGTTACGAACAGGACAGGGACGTGCTGATGTTTATGCTTTAGAAAGAGCACAAGGAGGGAAGGGTGTGTGGCAGAGCATGTGGGTGCCCATTAAACACGAGCTGCTCTGCATTTGCTAGCCTTCTGTGAAATTAGGTAGGGGGCATGTAATGGGGTCTTGGCCAGTCAGATGTGGGCAGAGGAGTGTAAGCCTTAGAATTAGCCATCCTGGTGCACATCGGATGGTGACATAGTGCGAATGCCCATTCACCGTGTCAAGTCTCTGACATCCCAGCGGCCGTCTGCTGTGGTGGCCGAGCCTCTCTCATCCTAACTCGGGCCCGCACCAGAGACCGAGAGGCTGGTCAGGAGCTATCGCAGTAGCAAAGGCTAGTGACGAGAAGGGCCTGAACTGTGACTGAGACAGTGTGGGGTTGAGCAAGGAACAAATTCCCCAAACACTGTGGAAATGGCACATTCGAGTTCTAAGTCTCCAGGGACTTGCCTGGACAGATTCATTGGCCCCTGGTGGGTACCCCTGCCTCCACCTGTCCTCTCTTACAGTCCATCTTGAACGCAACAATAGGAAACATCTGGTTAATGCAAACCAGATTACGCCCTTCGCCTGCACAGGACTCACCAATGGCTTCCCAAGTGTGCGGAGTAAACGCTGGGAAAGGCCTCGGGCCACCGTGACCTGGCCTCTTGTTGCTTTTCTGACCCAGTCACCATTGCTGCCCCTTCTCCCGTTAGCTGCACCTTGTCCATACCGATCTCCTGTTCCCCGCACCCACAGGCACACTCGGACCCCGGGCCCTGTCCTTGAAGCCGCGGTTGTTCAGAGTTTTGCGTGACGTGCTCCTTCACTTTCTTGAAGTCATCGCTTGAATGTCATATTTTTTATGACATGTTTTATTTAAAATTACACGCCACCTCCTTCCAGCTGTCCTGACGTCCCTTTGTTACTTCATTTGCTCCTAACACCTAACACTTCCTTAAACAGCATGTGTTTTACTTATTGTTTGTTTTATATCTGTCTCTATCCACTAGAATGCGAGCTCCAGTAGAGCAGGATTTCTCGTTTCTTTTTGGGCGCGGCTGTATTCCTGATGTCTGCTACGTGGTGGGCACTCAGTCAATACTTACTGAATGGATGTCGGCTACGTGAACAAACTGCACCTGAACACTGCCATGGGCATTTAAGCATGGGTGGAAGAAATAAATATGCTTTATGAACACATAAGGTTTGCCTTCACAGAGACCAAGTCTGACAGCTTGTGTCACTCCACACAACTTCCCTTGGCCATCTCGACCAAGTGGCCAAGAGATCAAATCTGTCACCCCATTGATATCTCTTCCTTATGCGAGCAGCCCCAGAACAATCATTACTGCTCGATGATGGTGCTGGGGGTGGGGCGATCCGTCGTGATTGCTCTGAGCGCTGTGACAGAATGTCTGGAAGCGCATGCCTGTAACGGGGCCTGACATCTACAAGGCGATCAGTTAACCCCCATGTCCTTCGTTCACATTTTTCTTCATCGTTTCTTCCCCTCCCTCCACCTTTTCTTTTTTCCCCCCCTCTGCTTATTTTAGACATTACAGTAGTAGGTGGATTAAAGACTGTACTTCTTCCCAGATTAAAGATGGAGGCTGGGAAGTGGGGGCCAAGAAGGAGGGAGGAAGGGGAGATGAAAAGTGAGGGGATTTTGGGAGCATCACTTGCGATGAACAGTTATTTGACTGTCGTTTCTCTGGGTTTAACCGAATGTTAGGCCATATAGTCGTGGTTAAAAAGACTTAATTCTCAGCTTTAGAAAGATGGCCGTGTTTCCTCTAATCATCGTGACACTCAGCCACGTAGACTACTGAGAACCCCACCGCCGCGGTCACTGAATTGTCTCTGTCCTGATGGACCCTGCCGTCTCCGTCCCGGATTCCGTCTGTACGTTGCAGGTGTGAAGAAGATGACGAACGTGGGGACGAGTCTCCTTTCATTCCCCAAAGCCTTCACGCTCCACTTTCAGTAAATATCGACGTAGGGCGTGCCGAAAATGCGTGCAGCTGGTGGCATTTCTCCAGCCTGTGCTGCCAGTGTCGTATAGAGAAGCCCCAAAGGAAGGAGTGCTGGGTTTAGCTCAAGAGGCTTTGGGTTCGAGTCCTGGCTCCGTCATTACCGGCTGAACGACTTTGTGTGACTGAGCCTTAAGTTTGTCATCTGTAAGATGGGCGGTAGTATCAGCTCTTCGGAAGGTCCAGTGAGAGGAAGCATCCAGACTGCCCGGCACCGTGCCTCTGCTGTACGGCGTTCAGGGTACGTGTGTCTCCTCTTCTCTCTCACCGTGCCCCATAGACTTCAAGGCCGTCCAGTTATCGGGTACACATTACCGACGGAATTGACCCCACGTGACTCAGGCTTGAGGCCCTCTGTGTGGCTCCCACCTGCCAGCGCTGCTCCTGAGCTGGCGCTTAAATGTGGCCCCTCGGGGATACCATACGCCTTGATGGGACATCCAGCTTTAGGGCTAAGATTTTGAGGGCTTTTTGGTTTTTTTTCTTCCGGGGTGGAGGCGGACTATACTTAGCCAGTTGCTTCTCTTTGTTAGATGCTGCTGTGGCCTTGGTGTCAGTCAGGGCGGGCAATGTCATGCTGTGTTAATAACCCACTCCCGAGTCTCAGTGGCCTCAGGGAACACAAGCCAGTTTTTCACCCGTGCAGCATGCTCGCCATGGCTGGTTGTCACTTTACTCCACGGCGTCTTCAGTCCAGATCCGGACTGGGGCGGGGTGGGAGCGAGGGGGCTGGCTCTCTTCGTGACATTGCTTGTCCCAAGGAAGAGGGAAAGGAGACGTGGCAGACTACATAATGACTCTTAAAGTTTCTTCCTAGAAATGACACAGCTACTTCTGCCCACATTTCATTGGCCACAGAGTCACATGATGATTCCTGAGTTCATCGGGGTAGGGCTGTGCCGTCTTAACAAGACAGTGGTTTTGAATTCTCTCTGGATATTTTGTTTTCGAAGGCCCTGAACAGATGCGATTTCTCCCTGTGTCTGTGCGCATCTATGCTTTTTTTTCTTTATATCTCTCTTTCCCTCTCTCTTTCTCTTAGAAAGGGAAATTGGCAAGTTTTTAGAAAATGTTAACAATATATGGCACCAAACTCAGACTTTATTTTCTAACTAGGGAGGCTGGGGATAAAGTGAAAAGGGGAATGGCTTTCATACTACGGTTTATTTTCTTACCTGTGCACAAACAAAGATTCTCTCTGTAGTTAAAAAAAAATAAATTATGTATGTTCGCTAACAGTAAATCTCACACATTTAGAAACTCTGTGCCACGACAGCGGAATGGCCTAGATTCCAGACTTATTCACGTTTCTGTCTCCACACAGTACCTGGCCAATGTGTGCTCAATAAACGTTTATTGAATGCATGGACTAATTCTCGTCCCGGTATAGATGCTTATATATGAGAGATGTTTGTTAAATAAATAAAGGAAAAGGCCCAGGATGCCCTCCTTCTGCCTCTGCCCGAGGCCCAGGGGCTTCCGACATCACCTTTTTGCTTCTTCCTGCCAACCGAGGCAATTGGAGCAGCTCAGCCACCTTGGACCCGCGGGTGGGAACTGCTCCCTGCTTTTGCCGGCCCGTTTGCTCTGCGCTCTCCTTCAGTGGTTCCCTTCTTGTTCCCATTATTAGCTGCTCACGTGTCCAGCTTGCACGTGCCGTTGCTTTCCTGCCACGGCCCTGACCAATACATCGCTTCGTTATCTGTGAAGGGGACATTTCAGGGCAGGCGAACCACGTGCCATCTTGTGGCCAGATTCTCCCTGTCTCAGGGTCTTGCTTTCCTGTCACTTAGTCTCCCATCTTTCCAGTGTCATCTTAACAACGTGGTGTTTTAAATTACATTGTTACAAGGGTGCCACTTTAGAGGATATGATGCTACCTTGCTGTCATTCCTGGAACCCCGGGTGGTTATTCGTGGCCAAATTTGAATGGTCAGGCAGGCTCTGTGCCGTGAGCGGGTGGACTGAGCTGAAAGGATCAGTGACGAAGTGGACAGAGGAAACGCGTTTTGATAGTTTAAGTGTTAAGATGGGGCTAAAGCTTGAGCTTAGAGGGAAACCGAGGTAGCTCAAGTCAAGGGTGAAGCCTTCAGCTTTAAGCCTCCAGGGGCCTCCTGTTTTTACTGTAAAACGCACACTTAAAAGAACGAACTTGCAGGCGGTGGGGCTGGTGTGACGGGAGGAGGATGCCAGGGAAGCTGTCAGTCACCCTCCCCCGGCGAGCCCCGTGGGCCCTGGCCCTAGCCCTGGGAGAGGCGGCACTTCTCCCTTTGACACTCGGTCCCTTGTCACCAGAGCTCATTATCTGCTCAGTGTGAGTCACCCGTGTCCCACTCGGCGGCCCCCACAGCCTTTAGCTGGAGGAGGCTCGGAGCCATCCTGGTGGGAGCACAGAGCACGGAGGGCCCCAGGCCTAGGCCTCCTGGGACCCAGGGGAACTCTGGCTTTCTCTTTTCCGCTCTGTGGAGAGACTGTGCAACAAGGGAGGGCGGAGGAAGGAGCAGGAGAGTGGGAGGCAGAGAGCTTCCTTTAGGTGCCCGGGCATCCGAACGGCAAGGCCCGTCAGTGAGGAAAGGGGCCTGGGACAGCACCGGACCGACCGAGACCCGAGTCATGTCTTAATTCCGGCCTCAGCCTCACCCTCAGCTCCTTGCCCCGTTCAGGTCCCGTTCGGCTCGTCTCCCATGTCCACTCCCTCCCCTCCAGCCCGTCACCCCGCATTCCCGCCCATTCTGCCTCAGGCTCCTTCTCCAGCCCGACAGCTCCTGTCCCTCTGCACGGCCGTGGCTGGGCCCAGGCCCGCGTCCTCCCACATAGAGGTGGCTGCCTCCTCGCTGCGCTCCTCACCAGAGCTGTCCCCTCTAGTCTGGTCAGGGCCCTGTGTCTGACACGGATCATGCCAAGTGCAGCTGCTCTCCCAACTTGCACACCTGTCTGTGCAGGTGTCCGTCCTCACGTCTGCGCCCAGGCTGCTCTCCCAGCTCGCACCCCTGTCTGCGCAGGTGTCCGTCCTAACGTCTGTGCCCAGGCTGCTCTCCCAGCTCGCACCCCTGTCTGCACAGGTGTCCGTCCTAACGTCTGTGCCCAGGCTGGGAGCTCGTGGGGCGGCTCGCCTCCCTCACCCGTCGCCCCATACATGGTGCAGCCTTAAACCAGAGCTTCTGCATGGGGCCTCTGTGTCCCCCAGGGACACTGGGCAATGAATGTCTGGAAACATCTTTGATGTCCGAACCTGGTCTGTGGGTGGTGCTGGCATCTAGTGGGGAGAGGCCAGGGACATGTCTAAACACTCTTCAGTGCACAGGACGGGGCCCCACCCGCTAGCTCCCAGAATCAGGAGGCCCCAGTGTCCATAGGGCCAAGGCCGCGAACCTGCCTAAACCCGCGGTTGTCTCTCAAGCCGTGTTTGCCGAACGGAGATGTCATATAAAACGCCACGTAACGCCGCGCGCTTGCCACTTGCTGCGTGTTGGATGGAGAGGATGCCTGTGCTATGGTGGTCTCCCCTGACACCACGCGGGGTTAATCGCTCCAGCCCCGCCCCTGGAGCCTGGTGCCATGCCGGCGTGCACTGGGGCTTAACAGGTGTTTGCAGGGAGATGTTTGCAGCCCAGGGAGGTCATCTGACTTGGGAGCAGCCCACCTGTGACTCCGACGCTGTCCCTGTTCTTTCCATGACACTATGCCAGATGATAACCGTCTGTCATTTCCAGTGGCTTTTATGCTCACAAGCTTGCTGACCTTGGGAAATGCAAGGAAAATACGTTTTATTCAGCCCCCTTCAGAGACGGGGGAGTTGAAGTATGGGGCCTCGGTGACTTGCTCAGGTGTCCCTGGAAGTCACTGCTGAGTCCAGGATGCCAGTCTTTCCAGAAGAATAATGGCTGCGTGGGTGGGGGAATGGCGGGGGCTCTATTGCTTTTGATGCTGAGATATGAATGACGTTTTTCCCCATCTGCCAGGGTCCCGTGACGTGGACCATGTCAGGGTCTGCGGTAAACGTGTGGGGCTTTATCTTGTTAACGGAAGTGTTCTCACCATTTCAAGCCTCAGATGTGAATTAGAGTCAGAAGATCTGTGCCCAGAGGATTTGGCTTCGTCGCTCTTTGGGTGGTCTTGGTCAGATTCCTTAATCTCGCCTCATCTCATTTCCTCCTCGCTGGTTGAGGGGAGAGAATGTCGTGAAGCATAAGGGCAATGAGCCTGTGACACTCTCACTGCGTCTGGACTTCCGTCCCGATATGGTCCATGGGATAGATGGGTATTGTGGGTTGATTTGTGCACTAAAAAGTGATTCTGTTTGGATCAGACATGTGAGGGCTGGACAGGGAGCAGCGACCCCAGAACCGCACGTCCGTCCACTGGTGTTGGCTTGGCACCCAAATGTTCGTTGAGTGGATGCATAGAGAAGCAGATGCATCGAATGGAAGGAACTGTAGTCACGCCCAGCATCGAGTCTCAGATCTGCTGCTTACTACCTGAGTCCTGGAGTCAAGAAACATACTTTCTAACGCTCAGTCTCTTCGTCTATAAAATGGAGATGATCATAACGTTTAACTCACAGGCTTGTCGTATGAAGTTAAGTGTAGAAGGGGATAAGCTCACAGTAACTCGTTGATTAATGGATTATTACTAGGCAATAATGATGTATTAAGCATGGGCTTTATACTCAAGAGTCTTCTCTGTTAGAGGCAGGGCAAACATCCAGGTCTTCAAGGAGCATCTGGTGGGAAGGGGCAATGCAATGTCCAGAGACAGGACAGGGAGGGCGGGCCGAGGCCTCTTTGACTGTCGCCGATGGGGCGGGGCGGAGAGCATTCTTCAGCTCCGTGGCCTCAGGAACGCCTCCCAGCTCTGCCAGCCTCGATGTCCTCGGTGGTCAAGCAGGTGTGCCGTTCCGTGTCCTGCTCGGCCCGCCCCGCAGAGCTGCGGTGCTGTCCACGGCACATAGTGTCCGTGCTGTGAGTGGCAAAGCGCCGTGTAGTGTGAGCTGAGGTTGGGGGTCAGGGCACAGATCAGCACCCCCCGTGCCATGGGCAACGGGCCCCCTCCCCCGTGGCCGGGACTCCGGCGAGTTTAATCCCCCCAAGTCCCGGAAATAGCAATGTTTCTGAAGTTCTCAGGAGAAAAGTTTTCCAGACGAGTCTGTAGTTATAACTTTTGATTTAAAAAATAGCCTGACTCAGATGTGAAGCGGTGGCAGTGTGGGTGGTCACAGCTTGGTTTCTTTCCCAGAAAGTCCCAGCTACATACAACACACCTTGGGTGACTGCACAGTAGAATTTTTTCTATATTTGATTTCAGAGACCTCATTAATGCATTCGGAATATTAATTAGTTCTATTTTCAGCCATGGAGCATGAACTCAAAGCTGAAACTTTTCTGGATTCTTTTCATGCCAAGTGACTTTTTTTTTACCAGTCATCCTCAGCTTTGGTCACATTAACACAGGCAAGGTGATAACAGCCGGGAGGACAGAGGACTAACTCTGCAAACACCCTGGACGGCCGTCGGCATCACCCGTTAAAGCCAGGCAGCCAGAACTCAGGGAACTCAAGTCACTTGACAAGGTCGTGTGGCTGGTGACAGACTAGCCTGAGAGGCGGGGCGTGTTGGACACAGGCCTGCCCCTTCCTCCCAGGCCTCTGTCACTGGGATGGGTGGGGGGCGGCTGTGGAGAGGAGGCGTAAATGCATGGCTGGCCACAGAGACGAAGTAGGAAGGCACCCCAGACAGTCTGGGTTCAGCCGCTTAAAATAGGCAGAGAAATTCTTTGGCTGATGCATAATCACCGCGGGGATGAATGCAGCTCTGCTCCTTGGGGTTAATTTATACTCCACGAGCCCTTATTAGATGAGATTTCTGAAATGCTTAAGAGCACAGGGCTCGTTAGGGACTTTCATAAAAGCCTGGTGCGGGGACAAGAAAGGGAGCCTGGTGCACGACGCCGGCCCAGAATAACCTGGCAAGGCCGCCGCCGGGGACGGGCAGAGCCGGCTGCTGCCCTGCGGGCCGCGCCTGCCAGCAGAGACCCCACCCCTCCTGGCCCCACTTATCGCGGTACGGGGGGAGCCAAGGCCTGGGTTCCCCTCCTCACATCCAAGTCGTGGAGCCAGAAGGGGCTTTGGAGATCATCTTGTGTGGTCCCCCTCTACCACCCGCTGCTGGGTAGCTAGGGAGACTGAGGCCTGGAGAGGCAGTGGCTCATTGGTGAGCACGTGTCTTCTTCTTGACTTCTGGATCCAGTGGAGTGCCCTCCAGTTCTGCCCGGTCTCCCCTGTCACCGGCTCTTACCCCCACCTCCTTCCCTCAGCCAGCGCCGATCCTAAGTTCTCACTCTGGAAAGGAAGATGTCGCCCATTCATTTGCTCATTCTCCTCTTCATTCACTCATTCAGCATGAGTGGCGGACCGCCTCTGACCAGGTGCTGCGCTCAGCTCCGGACAGGGCAGTGGAGTATCACGCGGCCCGTTCCCGCAGCGAACTCGGCCTGGCGTGCAAGGCAGAGCCGTGAACCGTGCTTTCCAGCGCGTGCTCTGCGGTGCATCTCTGCCGAGTAACGCGGGTCTCCTGATGAGTTCGCCCTCGCCAGCCTCGGTCGGTTCAGGAAACTTGTGCTGTCCGACTGATCTTGCAGAGAACAGTTCTCATCACTCAGAACCCTCGGCGGTTCCCCGTTGGCTCGACGAACCCCAACTCCGGACCCCCGTCGACCGCAGCTCCCTTCACGCTGCAGCGGTGCGGAGCCCTGGGTCGGTCACGGCGGCGGGGTCCACCGCCTGGCTGCCTTCCTTCCCCGCCTGCTCCTGGGAGTCACTCACTCTTTAAGCCTCACCTGTCACATCAGCTCCTCCGTGATGACTTTTCTGAACGTTTTCATGAGAGGCGATTCCTCGCATCTCTGAATTCTGCTCGGAGCTGTGTTCGGCTCCTGGTTTGAGGCTTCCTAGAATTCTCAGCTCTGTGTGCTTCAATGTGCTCATGTGTCAGATGGGAAAATAACTTCCATCTCACTTGCTGTGAAGACTGGCTAGTTAGGAATGCAAACTGTAGCAGATCAGCTAGGTCCATGACTGTTGGTCTTGTTACGGGACAAAGTCCACAGGCCAAGGTGCACAGAAGCCAATACTATTGGCTTCTGAGGAAAGAAAGAAGCTTTATTTGCTAGTCGACAGGCATGGGGCCAGGGGGCCAGGCTCAGATCTGCCTCCCCATCCGGGATCCGGGGCGGGGTTTTAAGGGGTAGCGAGTGCTGCTCCTATGTAAGTGGTGTGTCTGAGTTTAGATTTGGGTTCTGGGTCTTGTCAGACACAAGATAGGATGAGGTTCTGTGGTTACAAATCCCCCGTTTTTGTCGTTCGTTCCTCAGTCTGTGGTGAAGACGGTTCTAGCTACTTCCTGCTGAAGAGGGGCCAGAGTCAGCCAGGAAGAATGGGAGCCCCACCTCAGGCTCCCGCCTGGGAGTCCTGTGCGTCACACTCTTGGGCCTGCTTTGCTGTCCCTTTGCTGCTCCTGCCCCTTGCTCGTCAGCCTCCGCCTGGACCACAGACTCCGGAACTGCCCTGCATGGCTCCAGTCCGTCACTGCGTCGCCCCCACTCTGCACCTGCTTGTAGTGCCTGGTAGCAATGACGGAAACCCCTTGTCTGTGCTCAGACCTGGGAGGTGACTAAACCAAAGGCTACATAACTCAAAAGAGGCCAAGCTGAAATGCGAGGGCCTCCGATGGCCCCGAATTTATCTGCAAAGTGAGGCTGACAGTCCCTGCCCCGAAGGTTAAATCAAGAATGGAGATGGAAGTGAGCTAAGACTCGAAATGGCAGAGCGTGATGGCTGCAAAGCGTCGAACGTGCTTTGGAGGGAAGGTCCTAGAGCCCTTGGCTGGAGCCTGCGGGGTCCCTGCTCCCAGGAGGGACGGAGGAGGGATGCTGGCTCCTCCCCCGGGGCCTTTGCTCTCTCAGCGGAGGGTTGGGGAGGACGGGCTTCAGGGGAGTGCTTTCCAGGAATTTCGCAGCACTTCACTGAAGTGCTTTTAGGCAAAGCGGCAGCTGTTGACACCGTCCCGTAGACTCTGGGGAGTGCGCGTGTCAGAGCCTGTGAGCAGCGATCATGTTGTCTTGGCAGCACCAGGTCGAGGGGGTACATTTGGAGGCGGCTGGAAAACGAGGCTCAGAGGGCCCAGGTGGCAGTCGGGGGCACCCACACGTGTTGTGAGCCACACGTGGGCCGTAAGCGGGGAGGACGTGCGTGGAGAGCCTGAGAGGCCCTCGGGTGAGGAGGGGAGACAGAGCAATGAACAGAACATTTCGGTGCAGAGTGATGAGGAGCACAGGGCGCAGGAAGCCCAGAGGGAGTGCAGGTACAGCCGGGGCCGCAGGTGGCCCTCAACCCGGGCCGCCTATCCAGACCGCCTGGGAGCACTTAAAAAATACAGTCGACCAGGTTCTATCCCAGATCGATCAACTCACTGCCTCTGGGGTGGGACCTGGGCGTCAGCAATTGTTTTTCCCAAAGCTCCCCAGGAAATTTTGTTTTGCAGCCAAGATTGAGAGCGGTTTTGGGCTGGGGGCTGTAGGGGCGCCTCCCAGAGAAGGCAGAGCTCGGCTGGTTTGGGGGGGGATGGGACTCAGATGGAGAAGGCTGGGCGGGGGCTCTTCTGGAAGAAGGCTAAGGCAGAGTCCAGAGCCTGTGTGGCAGGACCCACAGGAGGAAGGACAGGCTGTGCTGTGTGATCGAGAGATCTGTGGCGAGGTCCCCCATCTCTCAGCACCCAGAGCTGGCCTCTGGTCACTTACCGTCAGTGCGAGCTTGGGTAGATGTCCCGGCCCTCTGGGCTTCTGACCCCTGTGAGTACACGTGGGAGTAGCTGCGTGACCAACGCCATGAGGTGATTTTGCTGGGTGAAATGCACAAAACCTGTGGAAACATCCCGAAAAGCATAAAGCTCTTAGGAAATACCAATAACATAGTAGCAGATGGCATTAAATTAAGGATCTCGAGATGGGGCGATTACTCTGGATTAGTGAGTAGACGCCATGTTCTCACAAGGGGCCTCATCAGAGGGAGGCAGGGATGAGAGTGAGTGGGAGGAGGAGATGGGGTGACGAGAGCTGAGGTGGGGGCGAGGGAGAGGGAGAGACATACGTCTACAGATGCCGCGCTGCTGGGTCTGAAGGTGGAGGAAGGGGCCACATGCCACGGGTTGAAGACAGTGCCTAGAAGCTGAAAAGGACAGTGAGTAGATTCTCCCCGGAAGCCTCTAGAAGGAAAGCAGCCCCACCCACACTTTGACTTGAGTCCAGTGTGACGCATCCTGGAGTTCCGACGTCCAGAGCTGGAAGACAGTAATTCTGCATCGTTTAAGCCACCGAGTTGGTGGTCACTGTGTACAGGACGTGTGTACAGCAGGCGTCGTGATGGCTCCAGGAGTTCGCTCGTCATTATGGGCAACACAGGAGGCGAGGCCTGTGGGAGAGCTTTAGGGACAGTGAGCCCAGGCTATGCTGGCACCAGCTACTACTGTTACTGACGACATAGGGTTTGAGTTCTCATGGTGCATCAGTAAACAGGTGGTGTGGATTTTAAGGGGCAGCACCTTAAATTTTGAGGTGACCAGTGTAGATGCTGCTCTAAGCGACTCGCCTGTATCCCTTAGGCCTTTCCGTGGACTCCTGCCAGTGCCCACTCCTAGGACCTCGTCTCCAAGGCAGAGGGACATTCACTAGGGGACCTTGAAAGCCTGCACTCTTCGCAAGGGCCAGGTGGGGTGTTCCCGATTTCCCAGAGTTCCCTAGAGGCCTCAAGTCACCATCCCATGCCCACCCCAAGGGCTACAGGCGTCGCCCACCGTGGCAGCTGTTTAATAACGCCCCGTGTATTGGCCGCCTTCCCTCCCCCAAATCACTCCCTCGCTCCTATACCTGTGCTCCCTGCAGTCCCCCCAAAACCAGTTGCCCTCAAGTCCTTGCTTCTGGGCCTGCCTCTTGGAGAATCCAAATGAAGACCCTGTAAAACCTACCCCCTGGGTGTCATACTGCGGCCCCCGCACCTCTGCACCGGCTGTGTCTCGGGTTGCTGTCAGGGCCTGTTCTGGGGGAGAGGTAACGTGGCGCAGGAGAAACACCCCACGCGGCATGGTTCTGCCTCTCTGCTCCGTCCCCACATCACTGCGACAACCTGGACTTCCGGCTTAGCTTCCTTAGGCCATGTTCTTCACACGGAGACACCTCCTCCAGGGGGCCCACCGTTTTCAGTGAGTTCTGAGCAGCAGACAGGAGTGCCCAGGGAGCCTGTGGTGGGGTGCCACAAATCCTTCTGGTCTTAGGTGGTGGCTCTGTGAAAACCCACCACAGGGGACTGGACTCTGGCAGGGACACAGGACAACAAGCGTTGAGAAGAGACTGCAGAGGGCGAGCCAGAGTGGTGGTGGTAAGAGTCTGGGAAGAAATCTAGCTGTTTGCTCTGCGCCCTTCCTACCTCTGTCCTGACTGGGGCAGGTGCGGTAGCAAGGCATGCTGGGATCTCAGCCCAGCCAGCCATCGGGGAGAGAGAAGCAAGCCAGATAGCATGGCCACTGGGCAGATGCGGAAACGGGGCAGAACATTCCCCGGGGGATGGGAGGGGAGCACAATCGGAGTAATGTCCGAACAGATGTGCAGGACAATAACCAAGAGAGCAAACAGGTCAATCTGTAATTATAAATCACGATACAGCCTATGAAGGAGAATGCGGAGCTGCACAGGGGAAGTTGAGTTCGAGCTACAGCAGAGAGGGTGAGAAGGATCCGTCCACACAGACTAGGAAGAGTGTGGGAGCAGAGGGGACAAGTGGATGGCCCCGCGGAGGAGAGGCCATGGCCATCTTTCTCACCCTGTTGAGAAAGCTGCTTACTGAGAAAGAGGAAGTCGCGAGTGCCTCCCAGGCCCCTCTGTCTCCTCTAAATGACCACCCCAAGCCCACAACGGGAGGGAAGAAGGGAGGGAAGAGAGAAGGAGGGAGGGAGGCAGGGAGAGAGGGAAGGAGGAAGGAAGGAGGGACGGAAACAAACTAACCTTTTCTGGGCACTTATTTTTTGTATCTGTTGCTTGGAGATGCGTGGTTTCTTTTGCAGACATGTGCCATGATCCTAGTCCTGGGTGGGAATTTGTCCCCCGTTTCAGTAAGCAAAGGGAGCCTGGGTGCTGGGGTGGCAGAGCCGATGGGCCTTGGAGCCAAGATTCAGCTCCTTCTCACCTTCCTCGGCACTTCCTCTGGGAAGTGTAATGAGGGCGCACGGCAGACGCAAGGGCCTGGCACCTTCTGTGGAACAATACCTTGTGGCTCATTAGCAGCTTGTCATCATGGGCTTTGTCACACATCCTACCTGTCTCTTCACAAGGGTCCCAGGGTTCTTACCCACAGCCTGCTCTGTCCTGTTATTATCTTCTCTCACCTCGAGAGCCATTTCCTCTTTGGTCCTCAAAGGCTGGAAAGGGTGGAAGGGGACAAAGGTGTGTGGAACATCACCGAGGTACTAATAATTGTCCCTTCCTGAGAGCCTGCTGTGAGCCCCTTTTACGTCTTCCCACTGACTCCTCACAGAGTCTGGATGGAAGTTATCGAACCCCGTGTGTTATCTTTAGTTCCCCGACATGCAGGTAGCAGAAGTTAAGACTCCAGCACGTGTGGGGGGTTTATTAGTGAGATGAAAGAGTGTCTCATGCAGGTTCTTAAACCAGCACACGGGACAGACGGCCTCACTGTCGCCCATCTCTGTTCCTCTCTGAGCGTCTCACGTGTGCCTTTCTCTCCCTCACAGCTGCTCTGGACCCCGCTAAAAAAAAACCACAGTAGCAACATGGTTTACATGTCATGGATTCAGTCACTCAACAGACTTTTTCTCTCAGTTTCAATTCAAAATCAGTCCCAGGAAAAGGGACTGATCAGCTGCAGCTGGAAGGAAAAGATATAGCAAAAACTGTGACTGCTTTCAACCCCTTGTGGGGTGGGGGCAGCAGAAAGGGAGGGGCGCACAGCGATTCCTGGAGAGTGGGCCAGGCAGTAGTGGCAGTGTGTTTCTTCCAAGGACACTTCGGGCTCCTGCCAGGTGGCCACACCCACGCAGGAGCGCCACAAATGCCAGATGTTCAGCTCACTGAAAATTCATTCACTGAAGCCCAACTCCACGGTCGTTCAATTTGCTGAAAGACCATTTTAGTAAATTATCAAATCTGCTTAACCGAACAACAGTTTTAACGAACTGTCTGTCGTCTGTAGCAGTTCGTGGTAGTGATGGTGGTGGTGGTAGTTGAGGGAGTTTGGGAAGCATGGGGTTCAGAAGCTTGTTTTTTGGGGACTTTGCTTGATCGGTCCTCATTTCATCTTAGGGCATCGTTTCAGGAAATGTTTCATCAGTCCGGAGCGCAGAGTTGGAGGCCAGCGCGGTCTTCCCGCGGGCGCATTTAACACGCTGGCTCTTTCAGGATTCAGCTTTAGTTTCTAATAGATATTTACCTATTTCATAGGTTACAAATAAGATAAAATCGTCACTAAACCCAAACTATGGAATGAAAACTAGGTACTCCACAGATTCACACAGGGGCACCGGTCCCTGCTTTAGAATGCGGATCCCTGGCGAGGGGTGGGTCCCTCTGCGGAGAATGTCTAAAGGCAGGATGAGCCAGGTGAGGCGGCTGGCAGCCCGTTTCGCTCATCAGCCTCAGAGTCTTTCCTACAAGCCCAGAGCGCCTTTAAAATCTTTCTTAAGCCTTTGTTCCAGGCAGTGCGGACCACTGAGTTTTGGGGATGAGATAAATTCCATTTGGCATCTCAGCTCTGGTTCTGCTGGACGGTATTTTCATCATCCTGGTTTTATTTGCTGATATTCTTTTCTTCCCCACTGGTCCATAATCCATTTTTTACTCTGCGGTGCTGGTGGCTTTCTGGCTCCAGAATAGGTACACCTATCGCAGAGAATTCTCCATCGTTCTGCCAGCCTTTGCTCATCCTTCAGGGAGTTTACAGCTCTATCCTCCTCTGACAAAGCATGCCCGTCCTCCTCCCCAGCCCAGTGTGGGTGCATCCTGGCTCAGAAATGTCCATTACCAGTGTGTCCATCCAACACCGAAGTCTCGCGACACCGAACTTCCAGTTCCACTGGGCTCCAGGCTCTGGACCGTCGCTCTATCCATTTACCACGAAGCCAAGCCACCATTACCCAGATCTTTGTCCAAAGAGCTCCCTTAGGAGTAAACAGTCTTAGGAGATAGGAATTTATTTCGGGTCCTGCAGAACTGCCCACGAGCTCTAGGCAATCTGTCTTTCTGGAAAGATCGTGAAAGTCTTCAAAGCTATACTCAAGGTTATTTCTTTATAAAATCCTAACACTTTATGCATATCTCTGGCTTGGCTTCTCTTGCGTCGTATTTTAGTTATATGTTGTCTTACATCCCTCCTTCCACACAGACTGGAACGTCCTTTAGCTCAGGGACCGTTTGGCTCACCTCTGTGCTCTGAGGGTAAGCTACAGTGTCTAACAATTAATCGGCAGCAAAGTGTGCAGGAAAGAGTTAGGCTTGAGCACAAACTAGTTCCAGGGTCAAATCGCAGTGCTGACACTTGCTGATGGTGTCGTTGTGTGTGAAATTATCTAAGCCTTTTCTGATAGCTTGAATAGGTCACATGACTTAAAAAGTTGAATAGAATAAAACATTTTCTTAATGTAAAGAGCACCTGTCTCCCTGCCTCTGTTCTACTTAAGGACAACTACTCTAATTTCTGGAAATGTTTCTTCAGCGGCTGTTTCCGTATTTCTAAATAATAAATGTTTCTAAATACGGCTATTTCCGTATTTCTAAATAACGTGCTTATGTTGTCCTTTCGACTTCATGCGTTTAGATAGTATCTACTGATGTCTTGCCGTGATTTAATTCTCTTACATATTTGTACATCCTCTTAACATGTTTATATGACAATGTTTAACTTTTTAAAAATTTATTTTTAATTGTAGTTTACACACAATATTATATTAGTTTCAGGTGTACAACGCAGTGGTCCGACATTTATGTCCTTTACGAAGTGGTCACCACGGTAAGTCTAGCCACCATCTGTCACCACACGTCCTTATTTACCTTTCAAACAGTGTCTCCAGCATTATGACGATTTAAAGTTAGCTCTAGAGCCACGTGGTACTCTATGACTTTATTTCCTTTCTCGTATAGTTTTTGCATCTTGTTTCTTTTCCCCTAAAATTTCTCATCATCATTCTTTTTTTTTTTCTTATTGTCATATCTTCCTTATAATTTTCCTCCATATATTTTTTCTTCTAAGAGCGCCAGCCAATCAAGTATCCTCCTGAGCCTTTTTTGTTAAGCATACCGTCCTCCTTTCCAGGCTGAACCGGTTCCCCTTCTGGGTGGCTTGGCCACCATCCTGGATGACCCTGTGCCCCCTCCTGGATGGAAGCCTCTGCTTCCTGCATTCCACGTCTTCCTCTTGCTTGGGTCACGCCCTCATTTTGCTAGAACACATCCTTCTTTGCTTCCTGAAAAATAGGTAACTTTTCAGAGCCCTTGCACGTGTGAGTATGCACCTGTTTCCTACGTGGGTTACGTAAAGGCTGGAAGTGGCTTGACGTCGGTATTTAGAATCTGCTCCCTGGTCTTCTGGCATGCACTGTTGCTGGCCAGACATCCAGCACCATGCTGATTATCCTTCCTTTATAGGGGACTCTTATGGCTTGAATCGTGTCCCCCCCGCCAAAAGAGAGACGTAGAGGTCCCAGCCCCACCCCCATACCTCAGAATGGGACCTGATTTGGAAATGGAGTCGCTGCAAATGTACTTAGTTACCTTGAGATGAGGTGGTACTGGAGTGGAGGGGCCTTTCACGCAGAAAGACTGGCGTTCTGATGGGAGGGAGGGAATCTGGACGCAGACACAGAAACACAGAGTGAGCACGGCCGGGGGAGGAGCGGGGCAGAGATTGGAGTCACACTGCAAGCCACGAATTCCCAGAGCTACGCAACCTGGGAGAATTTTATCCTGGTGGCTCTGAAGTGAGCCCGCCCTACCAACACCTTGATTTGAGACTTCTAGCTGCCTGAACTGTGGGACAATAGATGCCTACAGTTTTCAGCCCCCCATTTGTGATATTTTGTTAGCCCGAGGACACTAATATGAAGCCTTTTATTTTTTTCAACAAAGCTCTTAGAAGCTTTTATTTAAAAAATGTATTATTGTTATCAAGGTATTACGCATAGACAGTTTTCAAAGTAAAATAGTCCTTGATTTAGAATTCTCTAGAAGCAGAGCCAGTGAAAAGGATTCTTACGCCAGAGGTTTGCTGAAAAAGTGGTCTCCGGAAGAAAACTCTGGGAAATGAGGAGAGCAGGATGGGGCGGGGGACAGAGCTGGACGGGAGGTTTCAGCTGGTGTCCAGCCTTAGCCTTGTCCCACGGAGGGGGCGGCAGAGCCCCGGAGCTGCCCCTCCTGGGGGCCAGCGTCTCTGCGTCCTCAGTCTCTGGCCGGGACCTGCCCTTTGAGGCTGCGGTGGGGACGCGGCATCATCGCCCAGGTGTTTCCAGCTGCAGCAGGTCTCTCTAGAAGGATGCAGCTGCGAGCCGATAACTGTTGGAGGTGGGCGCACCCTCCCAGGGCTGGGCAGGGCGCTGCCAGCGCCTGTCGCCGTGCCCTCTTCCTCTGCCCAGCTGTGGTGGCTTTTCACCACGCACTCCCTTCAACCAGACATAGTTTTTCTAGCTTCCTGATTGGTCACGGTTTCTGGGGAAACTTCAACGAGGAGGGTCAGTGGGCCACACAGCAGCCCCCTCTGTGGCATTGGATCCAGGCCAGACCTATGACTCATCGCCTCCCTCCTGTACCCTCTAGACCCCCCTGTCACTTAGGTAGTACCTCTGCCGGGCTCAGGCGTAAATGATTTCCCTTAGCATTCTGGAGTGACTGCTCCATTTTCATGTTCCTATGGAGAAGTCCAGTGCCATTCATGTTCCTCTTCCTTTTAATGTAATTTCTCCTCCTGTAGGAGCAGTTAGGATCATTTTTTTTTGTTGTTCTGAAATTTCACAGTGATGTATTGTAGTTTGAGTCTTTGGACTTTTCAAATTCCTTTTTCTCTTATTACTTAGAGAGAACTTACGTGCCTCCATTCTAGGAAAGTTCTTGCATTTTTTTTTTCCTGTGATAATTTCCTCCCTTCTGTTTTCTCTGATCCCTTTGATGTTCAACCTTCTCGATTAATCTTCTGTTTTTCTTGTCTTTCCTTTTCTATCGTCCATTGCTTATCTTTTTATTCTACATTCTGGGAAATTTTCTTGACTTTATTGTCAAGTATTTATTTTGAATTAAAAAATATTTTTTTTGCGACATATCATATTTTTAATTTCCAAGAAATCTCACTTATTCTCAGAATGTACTTTTTATGATTGTATTTTTTCTTGTTTTATGGATTATAATATCCCTTGTTATTTCTGAGGATATTAATTATATGTTTTTGAAGTTTTCTGCTTTCTGCCTTAATTCCATGGCTTCTGTACCCTTTATTCTTTGTTCAGATCTCTTTTCTCATGCAGGTGATGTCCCCAATTTTAGAAAGTCTCAGTTGTCTGTTCATATTAATGAGTAAGATGCTTACAACCAGATGCAAGCCCTCAGCGCACTGGTGGACTTCGCTCAAGGGCAGTAAAAGGCCAAATGACATTTTCACTAGAATTTTCAGGTCTTTGTTGAGTGAATTGAAGGCAGACTGTTCTTCACGGCAGTGATCCTGAGCCTGGATGGTAGATGACCTGCATTCACTCCCGACTAAGTCAATAAACCTTACCGAGCCCCAGTTTCTTCAGCCGAAGATAGAAATAATAATGGCAGATTCTTAACGATGTTGTGATGATGATTTCTATGATAAGTATCACAGAAACTGTAAAGCGCTTTATAAATAAAAAGGTATAAGTGGGTGCGCATGCCCACACGTGAGCCGGCGAGTTAGGCAGCCTGAAAGATGAAATGGGGAGGGGGACAGTCACGTGATGTCGTCTTAGAGATGCCAGGAAATTCCACCAAGTCTCAAAAACATTGCATTTTCAGATGCGGTAACGCAGACCTCTGTGCCCAGCAGCGGCTAATCAGTGCCACGGTCTCTGGACCTAGAGTCCGGTGCGGTCCTGTTGGCTCTCCCACTGGTCAGGGGAGGGCTGCCATCGCTGGTCCGAGTGGGACGGGGCACTTCCTGCCACGTGGTTTCTTTCACAGACAGGGACTGGACACAATTCTTAGGAAAAGAAAGAGACAAGAGGCTACCTGTCGTTAGTCTTTCCATGGAAACCCAAGGTTTCAAATCAGTGCCTCTGAACCCAGAAAATTGAGGATTTGAGGGTACTTTCAAAATTGGGTTTTATTTGGTAATTTTTCTCAGTCGGCACTAAGCAAAGTTCAGAAATGACCAGCAAGGGAATAAGAGAATGAGCTGGAAATCTGCTCTCTAAGCAGCTCCCGCTGAAATCCCTTGAAATGGCTGCTTAACTTAACTTCTGAGAGAGCCCGCCTCGGCGTCTGCCTCCACCGTTCCTGCCGCAGATGGCCTGTGCGCTGCTTTCTCCATGGAGACTGTTTACAGGGAAGCTCATTATTTTTCCTCGTGCAAAAGCCCACTTTTGACTTTGCAGCTGTGCTCAGCCTCCTGGAGGGAGAATGGATAGGAATTTCAGCGCTCCCGACTGCACCTCGGATGGCCTAAAAATACTCATAAATTGGTCTCTGCTTCTCTGACCAGGCTGGGCTCTAATCGAAAGGCAAACTCTTCTGAGAATTCGGGGGGACTATTACTTCCCACGGATGGCATCACCTATAAATAGCAGTGCCTTCCAGGTAGTGCGCTGCTGGCTGGCAAAGCCCTGTGCTTGCATTATTCCAGGGAAAATGAATGCTGCTGGAGGATGCTGGGAGCGGGAAGGCTGGTCTGGGCCTCGGACCTCGGAGAAAGTCACAGGGAGCCTTCCTGGAGCCCGATCTCAGTACCAGCCCCTCCCTCACCCAGCTGGGCCCTGGGGAGGCAACATGCATAAGACAAACTAGAGCTTTTCAGGACGTAATAAGAGAGAACAGCAGTGCCCATCCAAAGGGCAATGCAAGCCACGTACGTAATTTCAAATATTTTAGCAGCCGTAGTAAAAAAAGAAAAGAGAAACAGGCAAAATTCATTTTACTAATGCATGGAATTTAACTCACTATATCCAAAATATTATCATTTCAACACGTAATCAATATAAAAAGATGAGGTACTTTACATTCCTGTGTTTCACTCAGTCTTTGAAAGGTGTGTAATTTATGCATTTAGCACATCTCCACCGGGACTCTTAACTTTTCATTGGAATGATTTGATTTGTACTTAAATTTCATAAAATCACAGTAGAAAAAGTGGTTCACAATAACCCAGGTTGTTTCATGTGTTCTTAGGTCCCTCCTCCCCCCCTCCCCCAAATTAAATGCATGTAAGCCTTTGTCTCAGGATCTGCCTAGGGGGAAGCCAGGCCCTGAGATTTAGGCTGAGGAGATTCCAGAATGTTCTCAGATGGGCCATGGAAGACAGATTGTACTTAATTTGGCATGGTCTTAAGGAAAAATGGATGGGAAGTGACCAGAATACAGTTTTTTTCATTCATTCATTCATTCATTCATTCATTCAGCAAGTATTGAGCAGTTAGATGTAACACTTGCCATTCTAAATTCTGGGAATATAATGGTGACTGAAGAAGGACCCCTTTCTCACAGAAATCACAGCTCAGCGTTTTGAAGGATACTTTCTCAGCCTAAGAGCTGTGCATGAATGGCATGGACTGCCTCGGAAGGAGCGTCTCCCGACCTGGCCTCATCCAGGTAATTCACGGAAGCAGGCCTTTGATGGTGTGTGCTCCTCATGCCTGTTTTTGTGCCGTTTTCAATCACCCTAGGAGCTGGTTAAGTGGGAGTGTAGGAGGCAATCCCCAGTAAGAGCCCTTTACTTAAAAATATCCCCATTCCTTTGCCAAGCGTCCAGAAACATTGCCGTTATTATACTCTTCTTTGAGGTCTGCAAGGGTCTGGGGCTATCAGGAAGTGTTGTTATTGGTGGACGTAGGCGGAACCTTTTCTCCTTGTTTCGGTCTCCAGCATGCAAGCCACGCAATGCCCCCGGCGGATGCTTTCTGAGCTTCCGGGGGGCCGAGGCGGGAAAGACTCGAGGAGCATGATCGGTCCTCCCGCCTCCTTCCCTTCAGGGCAGTGTCGGGAGAGGTGGTGTCATGGCCGGACTTGGCTCCTCTGACACTTCCAGCGATTCTCCAAGCACGATCCACTTAATGTTCAGAATGCCTAGACGGGGTCTGTTTGTTACACTACCGTCTGATGTAGAGAGGCATGCAGTCCATCCTGAATTAAGGGATGGGGGAAGGCAAAGCTTCATGGGAGAGGGGACATGTGAGGAGATCTTTGATGGTCGAATAAGCACTGGTCAAGGAAAGAAGGTTGGAAAGGTGTTTTGGCAGAGAAGGATGAATGAGCCAATACTGACAGCTGGCAGAGGGCATGGAGTGCGGGTGTCACCTGTGAGTTCAGTAGTGTTAGAATGTAAAGGGTGAAACAGACACAGTGGGAGATGAGCCTAGCAGAGCAGGAAGGGGAAGGATCATGAGGGTCCAGTGTGTCGAGTTTTGGGCGTAGGACTTCCATCTACTGGGTGATCTCTCTGGAGGCCAAGTGAGCTGGCAGCTCCCATGTCTGGATGAAAGTCTGTTGGCCTCCACCTGATATAGAACCATGCCTGCAGGGGCACAGGGACCTCGGTGGAGTTAGATGCAATGTGTTCCCTGCCACTTTTCCCATCCAAGGATTGATAATAGTCCCAGGAAATTTCACAGACCAACCAGTTTATAACAGGATTCGAGAGCAGGAAGCAATCGTATAAGTTTGTTCACTTTTCATAATGGAAAGTGAGTCTCATGTAAAAGCAGTGACTTACCCAAGGCCACGTGGCACTGGGGCCCCAGGTCCCAGAGTTCTAAGGTAGAGGTCTTTCTGCTTCACTCTTTGTATCTCTGAATTTACTGAGCTTCTCTTTGAACCCTCGTGGCCTTTGGTTAATTCTGAAGGTAAAAGATAGGCACCTCTGTTATTTACAGATCTGGAGGGAAGGATGTGCTTACTCCTTTTACCGTTTGTCTCCCTCCACCCACCATCGCTGCTTGATCAAGGGACTGTATGGCTTCTCCTTATTTCCTGTCAACCTCCCAAAAAAGGGCAGCATAGGGCATGGTGTTACTCAGCTTTTCTCTCTGTGTTATTGTCAACCAGACAACGAGAGCCAGTCCAATGACAAGCTGCTCTACTGAATTCTTCCTCGAGTTAAAAAAAAAAAAAAAAAAAACCAAGAAGAAAGGAAGTTCTTTAAGGGACAGACACATCCAGGACCTCTGGGAAAGTATCCCCCTGCGCCTCACTTTGAACTTTGGTCATTTATAAGGACCCCTGGAGGCCCCCGACAAGAGAAAAATGCCTCCGAGATGAACCGCACATTTCACGAGAACCTGCTGTATAGGTGAGGGCTTCTGGCACTCTTGGGAATGAAGAGCACAGAAAGAGTAAGGTAAAGACGTGCTCACTGCGGATCATCAGAGTGACCTTGCTCAGTGTAGGAGGGAGGACTGATGAGGGAGACGGCTGGCTACGGATCATGAAGAACTCACCCTGCCTCTCTATTGATATCATTGTGATATAGCCATCTTGGACCCGTCAGTCACATCTCAGTCCTGAGGGAGCATCTTGATTCTGTGATAAAGATTCAATATCCTTTTCAGGTCTTAGGCTCAGATGTCTCTAATCTTTTCCATTCTTTCTTCCTTCCTCTCCTCTCCCTTCCTTATTTCCTTCCTTCCTTCCTTCCTTCCTTCCTTCTTTCCTTCTTTCCTTCCTTCCTTCCTTCCTTCCTTCCTTCCTTCCTTTCCTTCCTTCCTTCCTTCCTTCCTTCCATCCATCCATCCATCCATTCATCATTTCCTGCCATTAAACATTCACTGCGCCTGCTCTTCATGCCAAGAATTTATGTGTTTATCCATTAAGAGAGGCAGCGTGGCATGGGCAAGGACTAGAAGTCTGGGAGCCAGTTGCCCCTGAGTTAGAATTCTGGCTGTGGAACACTGGGCAAGTTATTTTAGCAATGAACAAGACATTGAGCAAGACCATCAGACTCTGTATCCTTCCCTCTTTACCTTTGTCTCAGACTTTGGAAAAATTCAGAACTTTAGGCGGCATCATCTTCTTTCCTGGCTTGAGATGCCAGCTGGTCGGGGGTAGGAAATCCAGCTGGGGGAAGCTGAGGGAAAGGAAAGGAAGGAGGATGGTCAGAGAAGTCTGGGTGTGCTGATTCTTAGAGGTGGGTGAGGTTTGGCCAAGAAGCTCACTGCGGATGTCCTAAAATGGCAAGTCCTTCTTCTACCGCCCCCGAACATGGCACAGTTCAGGAAGGCCCACAGATGGAGTCCCACTCATCCAAAGAAGAGAAAGGGCAAGGAACTGGTAAGACAGCTGGGCTGCATCAGAGCTGCCGTATCAAACCTCGCTCTCACACGTGCTCTTCAGGGGCCACTACAGAGCCTGCCTTCAGCTGGGAGGATACGACTGGGGCCTGTTTCGATTCCCTGTCCTTTGGCCGACTTCGTGCACCCTCAGATTGAAGTCAGAGCTTTTGTTTATTAAGAGTTTCAGGCGCTTTGCACGTGCTGGTTTCATCTGTTTTCATCTCTGTGATAACCCCGAGGCCAGAATTAGTATTTGCATTTTACCAATAAGCAAATCGAGGCTAGTAGAAATTCAGTAACTCTCCAAAGGTCACCCAGTTAGCCGGGTTTGAATCCAGGTCTGTCATACTCCAAGGCCTGTGTGCTGTCTTTTAATTCATTTGTTCATTCATTTGTTCACTCACAGAGTGAGGAAAACAAATACCCTGCTCACAGGAAGCTTTCTTTATAATAGGGTGGGTACCTAGACATCAAACAAGAAGCAGGTACCAACATATTGTTTTATATAGTGAGACATTTTATGAAGATAAAAAGGGGGTGGGGGATATTTTAGGCTGGATAATTCAGGAAAGCCTCTTGAAGGAGTTTGTATTTGAGTTGACGTATAATTGAGAAATAGTAGTTAGCCCCAGGAAAGATCTGTGGGCAAAGATCTTCCATCCCATCCAGATGCCCCGAAAGCCGTGCTCGTGTTAGAGACACACAGGCTTTCTTCAGTCTGATCACCTAGCTCTCATATCGTCATAGAAACTTACCAGTCAGGGCTGGGGGTCGCCTCAGCTGTCATTTCTTCCCATGAAACAACAAATTGCTCTGTAAGGTTTTGCAATTAACGATTGCCAGATAATATTCCGAAAGGCCTTGTGAGATGGGAAAGAGTGTATTTTTGCCCCAATTTTTTAGCGAACGAAGCAGGAACAGAGAGGTTCTCTGCTAATCATCGTGCCTTTTAGGGCCGTTCTTTGCTGTTTTAATTTTTTACCCACTGGGCAGAGTCTACGCTTATTTATTGTGCTGGGAACATAGTGGGAACTCAATGGCTGTGTGCCACATAGGAGCCCAAGGTTGTTAAACTGTTTCTTGGTTGCCCAGGCCCCTGTAATGCATCTCTCCTCTCAACCTAGAGAATGACTCTACCTTCTGAGTGGCGTGCTGTGCTTTAGATCTATGCTTCTCCGCGTTCCTTTACCAAAACTACCTAATCCATGCTCGGTTCCTCCAGAATTCGAAGTGAGAGTTGTGAAACTGAAAAATTCATACATTTATACATTCCAAGTTTTTTTCCCCAAAAAACATTTGAAGTGGTTTAAAAATGTATTTAAAAATAAAGTTTCTTATGCAATAATGATGTTAAAAGACATAAATATAAAGTAAGGACTCTCGGGCAAAATAAGAGAGAAAGACGATGTGCTAACCTTAAAGGAATTACGCTCTGCCCTTTCTCCTCTACTGCGCATGAACTGTTTACGAACACTGTGGTTCACGAGATGCCAAACCCTTTCACGCATTCGAGGATGCCGTTTCGCAGTTTCTGCCTCTTATTTCCCAGGTTCATCAATTTTCCCTTTTCTTAGGTCACTCCTGTTGGCTTGAAACTATACTATAATTTTGCCACATCAAATCTATATTCTCTTCCAGCTCCTGACCCTTCTTCCTGTTAAAAACAAACAAAACCCCTTAAAACTCTTGCTAAGTGTGTATACATTTAAGATTCACCTTTTAGCGTGATATGACGACCCTTTTTATCCCTGATATTTTTTCTTGTTTTGAAATTATCTGATATTTGTCACATATTTATCTGATATTTGTCTAGTATTAATGTGGCAACTCTAGCTTTCTTTTGTATTTGTATGGTATGTATTTTTTCATCCTTTTACTTTTAACATCTTCATTTTTAAAAGAAGAGTTTCTCGTAGATAGCATATAGTTGGGTTTTGCTTTTAGAATCATTCTGATGATATATTTCTTTCAATCTGTATGTTTAGTCATTTATGTTTAATGCAATTATTGCTTCGGTAGCATTTATATCTAATAATTGTTTTCTATTAGTTCAGTTTAGTCTTTTTTCTCTTTTCCTGCCTTCTTTTGATGAATTGAGTTTTTTGTGTTTCCATTTTACCTCTGCAATTGGCCTATTACTCAAGCCTATTTAAAAACTTTCTAGTGATTGCCCTAATATTTAAAATATACATGTTTAATTTATCACAATATACTTTCAAGTAAGATTGTATTGCTTTGCATATAGTGTCAAAGCCTTAAAACAATATTTATAATTTCTCCGTCTTCTATATTGTGCTGCTTTTATCATATAGTTTACTTTTTCATGCGCTATAAACACACAGTGCATTGCTACTAATTTTGCTTTGGGGAGTCATCTTTTAGAGTTATTAAAGTCGGGAAAATATTTTTATTTGGCTTCATTTCTTTGTATATACTCAAATTTATGTGTGGTGCCACATCCCTTCTGTATGATGAATTTCCTTTATCATTTCTTATAGCACAAATCTCTCAGTAATGAAATTTTTTAGCTTTTATTTTTATGAAAAAGTCTTTATTTCACTTTTACTTTTGAAAATATTTTTGCTAGGTATAGAATTCTAGGTTAATAGTGTGTTTTTTTCATTCAGTATTTTAAAGGTGTTACTCCATTTTCTTCTGGCTTTCATAGTTTCTGGTGAGAAGTCTGCTACGATTCAGATTTCTCATCTATGTAATTTCTCTTTTTCTTTGGTTTTCATCAGTTTGAATATAGTAAGTGTGGTTTAAAAAAGTTATCTTTTGGGACTTTGTTCGTGTTAGATATGCGGTCTGATGTTTTTCACTATCTTTGGGAAATTCTTGATGATTACTTCTTCAAATATTCTAAATATTCTGTTTTGTCACTGTTCCACTTTAATTCGGGTCAGTGTAGCCAGGATTTGTTGCTATGGTTACTATGATGGCACTAGTGGTTTCAGATTCCTCTGGTGCTACTTCACGCTCAGGACGGCAGCTGAGACGCCCGCGGGTTTTTCTCAGTGCTCCCACTGTGCCCTCAGACGCTGGACTTCTCTGCGTGTCTAAGTGGGAGATGCCTTTCTGTGCTCTTGCCTTTTCCCCAGAGCCGTTGTGTGCTCGTCAGTGTCTGTCAGGCTGGTGGGGGGATTCCCTTCTGTCCAGCTCCACTTTCAGCCTCGGCCTGGTCCTGTGCGCCTGGCTTCCCACGGAAATTGTTCTTCTTTCCACAGCAGCCAAACTCTACTTTGTGTCTTTGGCAATTCTCTGTGCGAGAGTCTCGTCTTCTTCCTCAGTGCTCAGTGCCCTCAGTTGACCTCGATATAGGATCCTGGGCCCAGGACTGTTTTCTGCTCCTCTCCCAGGTAGAAGGTTAATTCTTTCACCTTCCCCAAGCAGCAGAGGGTCTTCACTTGTGCCCTGGGGCCACAGGTTTGCTGTCTTTCCCCTCAGCCTCTTGAGGCTTTTGTGCATAGAGGATCAGATCCTGGGTGGAGTTTCGTGTCTTCCCCACAGGCGGCCACCCCCTTCCCGCATGCCACCATAGAGGGAGGCTTTCCCTGCATCTTGCCCTTTCTCCGGTTTGTCTTGTGAACGCCCGGTGGAGGTCTGCAGAGAAGACCCGATGGTGGGTACAAGTTCCTCTTTTGTTGTGGATTCCAGTATTTTATCCTCTTCTACTGGGCCGAATTCAGCCTTTAGCCATTCGTTAGGTCTTTTAGCTGCTCGTTTGGTGCCCGGATCTCTCTCTTCTGAAGTCTGCCACAGGCGACCCAGGTTCCACAGTCTGCTGTGTTGGCCCTGTGCCCTCAGCTGTCTGATGGGTTCAAGGAAAGTAATGATTTTGCAGTTCGTTTCACTTTTTCTTGTTGTTAGGACAGAAGTGGTGCCCTTCCTGTCTTTGTACGCCCCAGGCCCGCATTTCCTGATTGTCCGTATGGGAAAGCACTTACAAAGAGATGTCTGCATTCACACTCTCAACTGTTTCTCTCCAGTCTCTTGAATCTACTCCAAGAAGGCTCATCCCTCCACCACAGGCCCTCCTTTTCAAGGTTACCAGTGAACTCCGCGGTGTTAAATATAACAGTCATTTCCAAGTTCTCGTCTTCCTGACCTGTCAGCGGCACTTCACACGATGGTTTCTCACTCCCTCCTCATTACAGTACCTTAACTTGGCCCCTGGGACACCACACTCTCTTGGGTTTTCTCCTTCTATGTCAATGGCTGCGCCTTCCCGATCACCATTTTGGGTCCCTTCTCTTTTCCTGACCTTTAAAACCTTGAGTGTCCAGGGCTCAGTTTCTGGACTGCTTTTCTTCTCCAACTGTGCTTATATTCGCCTTGTGATCTCAGAGTTTTAAATATCATCTATCCACTGACAATTTCCCCTGAACTCCAGATTTATAAACTACTAGACATCTCATTTGAATGCCTAAGAGACATCTTAATTTAACATGTCTAAAACCAGATCTTCCCCCAAGAAACCTGTTCATCCTTCAGATTTCCCAAACTTAGTGAATGTATTCTTAGCAAAGTCCTTCTATTTGCTTGGACCGAAAACCTTGGCGTCATCTTGGCACCGACTTTCAGATCCCACATCCATCCATCGGCAAATCTTGTTGACTATACTTTCGAAATGTATCCAGAACTAGTTGCTTCTTACAATTTCTGCTATTACCACATTAATCAAAGCCACAGTCATCTTTGGCCTGGATTATTATAAGAGAACTCTAATTGGCTTCTCTTTTTCCCTCCCTCTAACCAGCCCATTCTCAATACTTTGGTCAGTAACAAAAAAGCAATAGCAACCCTAATTAGTAATGTGATATTGAGGACGTCACAACCCCCAAGTCTCAATTTTTTCTTTTGCAAAATAAGAATGTGGACAGAATTCTAAAGATGTCCCCTCAGACTTTCTGTTCCCTCATTATCCAATTAAACATCAATCTAGGTACTTTGGTGAAAGAATTTTGCAGATGTAATTAATGTCACAAATCAGTTGACTTACTAAATGAACTTAGAAGCAAATGCTTTGCTGGAGTTACTCCTGATAAGATCTCAGTCTGGTCCATGCCATGATTTCAGACCTTAAGCATAGAGCCCACATGAACCTGCCTACAGTTTAATGCTGACCTACAAAACTTTGAGATTGTAAAGTCGTGTTGGTTTAAGCCACTAAGTTTTTGGTAATTTTTATGCAACGATAGAAAACTAATGCAAGCGGCATTAAGAAACTTTTTCTTTTTATGATAATTGCTCATATTGAAAGGTAAGTCAGATTATGTCTGTCTTCTTCTTTTGAGAAAATGGTCAGCTATATCCAATTGAATAAAAGCCAAAGACTTTAAAGGTTTCTACAGTACTTGATCTTACCCTTTGACCTAATTTGCTGTTTCCCTCTTGTTCACTCATCCTCACTCAAATCGGAATCCTGCCTTGGGATGTTTGCACTTGCCGTGTCCTTTGCCTGGGGTATTCTTTCCTTAGACATCTCCCTGGCTCCTTTCTCCGTTATATCGGTTAAGAATCTGTGGCTCAAACACACATGAATCTGTGTGTTTCATTAGCTCATTAGCTGTGGAAAATCTTCCGTCACAATCTCTTCAAATCCTGCCTTTAATTGATTTTCTCTTTTCTCTCTTTCTGGGACTTATTTAATTACTGCTAAATCTTTTGGTCATGTGTCCAATGTATGCTATTCTTTTTTTTTTCTCTCTTCTGTGCTTTGTACCCTTTGTCTCGCCACGATTTAGTCTGAATACCTCCTACTGACCTATATTCCAGTTCACAATCCTTTATCTCGTGCCTAGTCTGCGAGTAAAGCAATCTTTATTCAGATATTATATTTTCGGTATTAAAAGTTTCCACTTCGTTGTTTGGTTTTATTTTTTATTTTTAAATTTTTATTTTGTAGATTCCAGTTTTCTGGTGAAATAACCTGGCTGATCTTTTATTTTCGTGCACGTATTAATCACAGTTATTTAAAAACTCACTTCTGGATCTCCTTTGGGTTTATTTCTATTGCTTGTTTTTTCCCTCTTGGTTTTGCTCATTTGATTCTGTCTCTGGTAGGTCTAATAAATTTCACTGATAAAATCTAGAACCAACGTGAGACTCTGGGATGAAGTTATCTTCTGGCAGGAAGTTAGGAGGAGGATGATAAACCAGCCTGGGACTGAGCTGAGTCGAAACTGTCTTCAGTCTAATTTGCCCTCATTCCTGGGGTATAGAACTTCAGTGGTCCCGACTGAAAGCCTGCGGTATTTACACGTCCCCTTCTCCTTGAGGTGCCGTGAATTGCAGTTTTTGTCCCCTCGGCCCTTCGAGATGGCTGAAATTTTAGCCTCTTAGCTGTCTCTTCTTGGCTCCTTAGCCTCGTGGTCATCATTTACCAACCATCAGGCGCCTCAAGTGGAGTCAGAATGCAGAGCCCACGCCTCTGTGTTCCTCTTCTCTCTGGGATCTTGGACCTTCAAGTTGATAGCTCTCTAATTTCTTCAGACAGAGTACTTAAAACAATACTTATCCAACTTTTCTAGTTGTTCTCAGGGAGAAGGTTGGCCTGATACACGCTAGCTAGACTACAGCTGGAGATGGAAGAAACGTCACCTCTATGGCACCCTTCCTGATACCCTGTAGACATGGCGGCCTAGCTCCGCCCCTTCTCCATTCTGATACTTTCTGTTTCTCTTCTCTGCGTTTTCCTGTGTAACACTTATCAGTGTTTGACATACTGTACTCGATTTATTATTGATGCGTATTCTCCACAAAACATAAGATCTAAGAGAACAGGAATTTGTATATTTTTTTCTTCTATTGCAGTGTCCCTAGCCTCTTGAATAGTGCTTGACACAGAGGACAATTAATGAATGAAATCAGAAATTCGATTAATGAGTGAAAAAAAATGAATGGATAGCATTTTGAGTCACTTAAGAGTAAATTTGGTTTAGACACTTTTGGTAGCAGAGAAAAAAGAGAAAATGTGATGGATTGAAATGCATATTATGGTTAGAAGTAAGGATCCCAGTTATGTAAGAAGCGCAGACTCATTTCCTGCCATGACATTCTTAAAGGAATTTACTACCTGATGCTGTATATAAAAGCCTTTTAATGACATAATAAACAATACATTATAAATAGTACTTTCATGGTAGATACAGAAGGATTTTATCATTCTTTTGGCTTAATTATTAATAAAAATTGAGAAACACTCATTTAAGCCAGATAGGTAAGGACTGAAGAAAAACCAAGAAAAACCAAGGTAACTAGAACGGTGACATTTGTAGCTTATAGGTAATTCTCAGAAATGTAGTGATCAAATCTAGTAACATCAACAATAGGAACAACCACAGAATTCAGCAGGGTGACAAAGGGCAGGCTGATTACCTCTCTGAGCCTCAGTTTTCTCTTTTGTGAAAGGGGAATGTGGAGCCCTTACTCTTTCCAGAGAATTCGTGATCAAATAATTCAAAATGCTAGCTAACAGACAGCTGGATCGATTTGTCACCGTCGACAAAATGCTTATGTGCATTCTCACATTCACATAGTCAGGTTCTGTGACGAAAGTATTATCATCACTCACTGTTTTCCAGGCAAGGAGACCAAATCTAGGAGCCCCAGCTGGCACAGCCAGCAAGCAGCAGAGATGGAATTCATCCCTCTGCCTTCTGACTCATGTGCTCTCCTTCTAGAACCATGCTGTCCCTCCAAGGGAAGGATTCTCAAGTGGTGGAAACTCAGACCTCAGGGCAGACACTTCAGTGGCCTTTCTGATGCTCCTGTGGTCACCCCACAGCGACCCAGATCATCTACTGCTGTAGATGTGGAAGCAGATAAAACCCCCAGACCTTATTCCACTTCAGCACCAAACCCCAAGGTCTCAGGGCGAGATGAATTCCCCCCATGTATGAGAAATCTACACAACTGCTGTTTTTCCTTAGGTAAACAGCAAAACATTTCATTTTTTTTTTTTCCCTCTTAAAAATTCACATTTGGTCTTCATCTGGAGCTGAATGGAAAGCCCCTTCAAATGTCTGATTTAATAAATTGACTCTGCCCTTCAGACTTTGCCACGGCCTCAGGCCACCAGAATATGAGAAATGCTTTCGGAAATATCAAAGGCACAAGTGTATCTCTCTAAATGTTAAGCCGAAAATAGCCAGGACAGCGGGGACCAGCCCTCCTTGCTCTCCTGGCCTCCTGCTGGAGGCCGCGGTGCTACCTTGGGCTCACGGAGCCCTCCTGCGACCTAGGACACCACGGGAGAATCATTTAGAAGAAAGGTGATCTTGTGGAGTGTGATGGTCGTGCTTGCTGAATTCCCTGATTCTTGCATTCATTTATTCTCTCAACACACAGTTTTGAATCCCTGTCATATAGAAGGTATTTGGCTAGCATGCTGGGAGGATATGAAACCAATGAACGGGATACAGGTCTTTTCCCCAGTGACTAAAGTCACGTTGGGGAAACACGTGTAAACAAGCAATAAAACGCGCTGTGGTGAGTTCTATAATAGAGGTGGCACAGAGTGCTGTGGGAGAAGCTACGGACCTGGGAGGTTGTTAGATAAATCCCAGAGGAGGTGCCAGACCCAGAGCACTTGCAAGATGAGAAAGGATGTGCCAGGAGGGGTCAGGGTAAAGGGAAGGGCACTGCAGGCGGAGAACACTGTGGGCAAAGGCACGAGGCATGAAAGATTGCGGCGTGTTCTGAGAATAATAAGCCCGGTGATCCCGGAGGTGTGGGGGGATGGCAGTGGTAGGAATTAATGAGGAGCAGGCAGAGAGGACGGCCTGGCCTGCGTTTGCTCTGGCTTCCCGCCGCACCCCCTCACAGCTCTCGCCGTCAGCGTTCCTTTCTGCCCCTTTTGTCTGTGTGACTTTTCTGGCTGTAATTGAGCCCGTGGATTCTTGATGCACATTACTGCTGATGATTGGCTTCGATCTGATGTTTCTTCCTACACTTTAAGGCAGTTATGAAACCCACTGAAGACTTCTCTCTATTGGGTTATGTAAAGCCAATTGCTTCCACTTTTCCTTGGGGCTCTTGTTTTATTAGAAAAATTAATGAAAAAATATTGTTTTTCTAAAAAAATGCAGATGTCCTGTCCCTTGGGCCTTATGACTCTTTCGTCCGTGAGGTTTTATTCTCATCTCCAACAGGCAAGGTCGGCCTGAGGGAAGGATAGACTTGAGGAAGGGGAGAGAGAAGGGGAGAGAGAGAGGGACAGAGAGAGGGAGAGAGACGAGGCACAAGCGAGCATTTCCTGTGGCCGGGCTCAGTACCAGATGCCCTGCCGTCTGACCTGGTGACTACGAGAGGGACCATCACCATCTTCATTTTACAATAAAACTGTGGCTTAGCCGCTAAGTAGAAGAGGCTGAATTTGGACTCAGAACTCTTGACACGAAAGCCTGTGGCTGAACCGCTGCTCGCTCTCCTGCCTACATGGGAGACCCTTACTAGAGAAGGAGACTCGGCTGAAAGGCAGTTACTAACTTAAGGGATTTGCAGGTGGGATGCAGAGCAGTGGCTCAAAGGTAGGCTGATCATATAATTTACTCTCCAAGTTGGGGCACCCTCGAGACTAAAAGGGGGTGCTAGTCATTATTTTACCAGGATAACAAGCATCTACTGGGACTCTCCTGAGAAAAACTGGGGTGCATGGTCATTCTAACCAAGGCAAATGTGCAAAAGGCATAGGAGGGCTGTCTTGGGCTCCTTCTTACAGAGAAGAAAGCAGAGGCCTCAAATCACGGAGCTGGTGAACGGAGTAGCTGGGATTCTCACCCAGGAACTATAATTCCAAAGTTCATGCCTTCTTTTCCATGACAACCATCTGCCTTCTGAAGCCCTTGAATCCCACTTCCTCAAAGCACAGCTCACCATGGGGCTGGTGGGCAGAGCTGGGTTTTGCCAAAGCACTGGCTGCCAGCACATTGGGGACACCCCACCTTAAATCTGTTATTTGCAGAGACATCCTGTCCCCGCTTCCCCATATGGCGGCTCCCTCTGCTCCGAGCCCTGGGGACTGGGCAGAAAAAGAGGTGCTTTCCTTTTGCCAAATGCAAGAAACCGCAGGTCTCAGGATCCTTATTCCCATCTAACCGCCCCCTGTGTGTTTCTCCATCACCCGGACCCTCCCTCATGCGTCCATGTGTTCATCTGCTCAGCTAATAGTTTATTGGTGACCGCTTTAGTTCAATGTACATTTACTGAGCAATAAGTATGAGCCAGGACCCCTGTTAAGTGTTGGGATTAAGAGAAGAATAAGGCACATGTTCTCTGTCTTCAAGGAACCCACAGACCACTGTAGGAGGCACACAGCTCCCATTATCCAATCGAGGAAGTGTCGGGAGCACAAGAAGGGCATGGCTATTGCCACCTGGGCGTGGAGGGTCAGTGGCATTTTCCTGGGCAAAGGAGGTAGCAGTTACATCCATATATCCACCCGTGACCTGTCTGCCTGTCCATCCAACAATTATCCTTAAATCCATTTGTGCCTAAAGAGCCCTGACTGCTCAATGCAATGGTTTTTCAACTATTTAGGATCTTCTAGGGGGCAACCTTTGCACCTAGTAGTAGGCGTAGGAGTGAGCACGTCTTCTTGCAGCTTAGAGTCTACTGAAGTCGGGTCCCTAATTCTATTGAGCATAACAGTCACTTGGGGAATGTGTTAGCAGAGCGTATTCTCCAATTCACTTCTAAACGTCTCAGTAATTAACTCTGGGGAGCAACCTCAGACCTTCACTGGTAGGAAGCATCCCAGGTGAATTGAGGCAGATTGCACTCTAACTGATGTCTAGTGGCCTTGAAAGGTGAGAAGAAGTTGAGAGTAAGGCCAGACATTCCAGGTAGGAACACATTAAGAAACAAAAACCCGGGAGTATAAAGGGGCTGGGGTGTGTTCAGGGAGGGAGAAGATTCAGCGTCCAGATAATGGGATGTGCAGGATTCGGGCAAGCAGTGGGTGCGTGACTCGAAAATGCTGGGAGGTCCATAGATGGAAGCTCGATTTCGATAACAGGAGTTGGGGTTCATGATGACGAGTTCTATATTACAGGCAACCGGAAGTTATAGAAGGTCTGTTAAGGAGTCAATTAAGATACCTCTATGAAGTTCCAGGAGCTGGGGGCCTAGGTCGTTTTCTGTGTCTTCATCTGTGACAGCGTGTCCCTTCCTTTGGAGACTTACTGAATTCATTGTAAAGTTGGGGGTACGGGAGCATCGCTCTCAGGACTAGTTTATATAAAGGATGAATTAAAAGAGAATTGAAATTTGGGAGGAACTTATCCCACGCCTGGCTGTTTTTATACCAGACTCAGGCAGTCTTCAGAATGACTTTGGACTTCACAGTGACAAGTGTTCATGAACAACCCCAGTAAAACAGAGATGTACTCACAGCCCTGGTCTTCCGCCGCCATCCCTTCTTAGTGCTACCCTCCTCCCGGCCCCGTATCCTCCCCGCTGCTCCCGGTCTCTGCTCCAGGTTGCCTCTCCCGGCAGCAAATCTGTTCCTGCCAGTGTCCCTGAGGGAGAGCCGGCAGCCACCTGCAGTCTTCAGGTTCCGAGAGCTCCTGGCATCCTGGACATCCCCTGTGTCATTTGGCTTCCGGAAACCCTACCTTTCCCAGCCCCAGCCAGCCCTGCATGGCAAGTGCCCCGGGCTCGCTTCTTCCCTGTGGACAGGGGTTCTGGGAACAGTACCCTAGCTTACGGGGTCTGCTTCTCTCACTAATGAGTGAGTTGGGTAGGTGCCTAGAAGTCTATTTGAGTTGTTGATTCATTAATTTTTTTTCCTCTCTCCCTTGGCCCAAGGAATCCAGCATAATCACATTACGATTTGGTGGCGAGCCCTGGGGGATTCATCATGACGGGGGAAACCTGGAGGGGGGAGGCTCTAGCTGCTGGACCCTCTGTGCGGTCACCCTCCGCCACTCCTTCCTCAGAGTCCAGGGTGTACCTGCGATGGGCCCAGCAAAGCGGGTTCCATGAGGACAGGGACACGGCTCCTGCTCCCGTGGAATCCACAGTCCAGTGGAGAAGATGCGAGTGAATGAACACAGGTATGAGTGAGTGAATGAATGAATGAATGCAAACACGAGTGAACAGACATGCGAAGAAAGGGACACATTTCAGAAGAGGTGGCATTATCGCCACATCCTGGGGAATGACCAGTGTCCCCAGGAAGAAAGACTTAATAGGCAGGGATTGCTATTCTCAGATGTGTATTTTTAGAACTTTCCACACTATGAGTCCCACCATCTCAAGGTCAAAAACAGAGGTTCCTCCCGAGGCTCCCTGGAAGCCTGGATCAGGCATGTGATCTAGACGTGCCCGATCCATTCATCCCGCCCACGCTGGACTTTCACCAGCAGCGAGAGCCACAGAGGCTGAGACGGAGTCTCTTTATGGTGTGCTGACAGCAGCCATGATCTCCTCATCAGACCAGCCCCGGGCTGGCTCGGGGCCGCTCCCGCGAGCCAAGCCTGGAGCCTTTCCTCAAACCAGCTCGTAATTCCTTTGAATTGACTCTTTTTCTGCTCAATTGTTTAGCTTTCATTGCATTCCAGCCGGCACATTGCCTTGTCAGCCAGCAGAAAAAAGGAGGGGCTTAGAAAATCACACCTTCTTCCTCTGAAGATCTTTCTGGGCACTTCCAGAGGACATCTTTGTGGTTAGAGCTTAGTCATATGGTTGCATGGCAGAGAGTCTGGGAACTATAGTCTTAATGTTAGCAGTCTGTGCCCACTTAAAAATCAAGGTGTACTCCTAAGGCAGCAAGAAGGAGCACATAGTAGGGGCCAAGTCAGAGGGCTCCCCGTGGGAGGAAGGAAATGGTCTTGGCTGGTCTAGCCTCAGAGCAAGACATCGACCCCACAGAGAAGCTCTTCTTACTCACACTGACCACCTATTGCCGTGTACCTGGCGACATAATGGTGACAGCGTCTGCGTCTTTATCAGACTGACTAGAGACTTTATTCCGTTGGCCCAGCTTGGTGTCAGCCAGGTTCCCCCATGGGACTGGAGGCAGGTGTGAAGTATTCTGCTCCCGGAAGGGGTCGGAGGAGGGCTGGGGATGGATGAGGCAAGAACACCTCATTCTGTCACCTTGGAAACGATGAGTCTGCCCTTCCTCACAGCCCCGCCCAGTCCGCCCTCGTTGGCCTCCCGGGCACCCTGGCTCCACGTACAAAGAGCCACGTGTACTTTTTCCCGCTCCGACCAAACTCCCCAGTGGTTTTTTTTTCTTTTTTCTTTCTTTCAGTCTTAATAAGTGGAGTGACTCCACCATCTCTCAAGCCATGAACCTCGCATCTCCTTCCCGCCTCCCTCGCCCTGAGTCCTCTCCCAGCCCTCTCCCATCCTTCTGGGTACCAGGTTTTGTCTCTCCCCACATGCTGCTTTCCTGTGGCTGCCATGGCAATGTACCATGAGCTGCATGGCTTCAGACGAGAGGAAGTTATTTTCTTTTTCTGGATGTTAGGAGTCCAAGGTTGGTTCCTTCTAGGGGGGCTATGAGAGAAGGATCTGTTCCCTGCCATCCCCCCAGCTTCTGGTGGCTGCCAGCAGTCTGGTGTTCCTTGGCTTGAAGATGCGTCACTCCGATCTCTGCCTCCATTGTCACATGGCGTTCTTGTCTGTGGACCGTCACATGGCCTTCTTATAAGGACAGCTGGCATTGGATTTGGGCCTGCTGGATTTAATCCGTACCAAATCCAATCCAGCATGACTTCATCTTCACTAAGTATGTCTGCAAAGACCCTATTTCTGAATAAGGTCACATTCCTAAGTACTCAGAGTTAGGACGTCAACATATCTCTTTGGGGACACAACTCAACCCGTCACCCTCTGCCCTGCCCCTCCACCTCTGGCTCGGTGAGCTTGTATCACACATGGCCCGGACGGTGCAAAGGCCTCCTGTCCAGGCCTCAGGCCACAGCCTCTCTCACATCCACCTCTTGCTCGACACAGCCACGCGTTCAAGTTCTCACAGAGGCGCGTGCGGCTGTGCAGTCTTCTGCTTAAATCCCCACCGTGCTCAGAACAAAGTTCCAAAGCCTGAGCGTGAAATTCAGACACTTTCTCTGGCAGCTGGGCCTCAACCCCGCTTCCCAGCGCCCATCCTTCTCTGTTTCCCTCTCCCTGCTCGTCATTAGATCGTCATTCCATGCCAGCTCCATGTGCAGATGCGTTTCCACACCTTGCCTGAGGTGCCTTCCACCTTCCCCAGCCGGCCTTCTCAAGCGCTGGGCCCAGTTGCAATGTCACCTGCCCTATGTCGCTTGCTCTCATCTTCTGCCCTTTCCTCAACCCCAAACGGGTCAAAACACCATCTGCGCGTGTCCCAAGTCCCCACTGCCTGTGCACAGCCCTCATACAGCCCCCCGCACTGTGCGCTGCAGGGATCAGTGTCTACCTCCAGCAAAGCGTGAGCTCCTTGATTTCAGGACTGAAGTTCACTCGTTTCTGATTCTGACGCCTATCCCAGCACTTGACGCGTGACAGACATTGTAGATGTTTGGGGTATTAATGAATGAGCTGATGGATGGATGGATGGATGGATGGATGGATGGATGGATGGATAGGTTCGTGGGTGGATGGATGGATAGATGGACGGACAGACGGAAGGATGGACGGATGGATGGATGGATGGATGGGGAGGGCTCTGACCAGCTTTTCTGAAAGGTTTATTACTGCCACAGACCAGCTATAAATATCAGGAAACATAACCCACGGAAATCTAACCTTTACAGCATAGGTTCTGACTCGTAATCTGTGATGTTGATATAATTTGTTACCACTGTCATTATTTTATTCAACATATAATTATTACAGACAGATCCATCCAGTAGACACTAAAGTAGAAGAGCTGAGTCTGTGTCTTTAAAATACACAAGGTAACGTTCGCAGTCTCAGCAAGAGAAGGATGGCCTGAAATCGCAGCTGGTTCTTGTTCTCCTACTACACAGACAGGTCCCAGTAGTCACGGTGATTTGGAAGCTCCTGGGATTCACTGATGAGAAGTTCTAGAAACCTCCCCAGGATGAATGATGCAGAGTTTGGGCACTCTCCACCTCGTGGAGTTAATTGGGTCAAAGTCCTAGAAGCCTCAGGAGGCTAATGCTGGCAGGAGCCACGTTCGCTCCCAGCCTTCAGAGGTTCCCTAAGCACAGAGAAGCTCTCGCGAGGAAACGTGTCCGCGAGAGAGCTGATGGGCTGATGGAGGGGAAGCGGGTGATGAAGGGCTCGGAATAGTCTCAGTAGAAGGTTTGGAACGTGGCTCCAGTGACATCAAGGGATCTCAGGGGATGGAGCTAGATGTGCCTTCCAGGCCCCAGGCAGGAGCGGAGGTCCCCGGTGAGGCGGGGAAGGGGAAGGCGGGGAGCAGTGAGGGGGTGTCTCCCTTCACAAGCCCCGGGGAGCCCCCCGGGGGAGAATGTTTCTAACCGGAAGTGCATGTTTTCTTCTATGAACATGACTCCGATTCACTATTGCGCTCCTCCTCCAGTTAATGAACTTTCACTGGGGCTTTTCCAAAGAGCATGCACAGATATTTTTAGATATTGTCCCGTGAAGATGCTGAGGTACGGGAGATGAAATCACCTGGCCAGGGGCATGGCCAGTTTGCAGAATGAACCATTCCCGTTGGCCAGTGACGTCTCTTTCTATTCATTATCAATGCACCAGTCACTCTCAGAATGATATTTCTCCCCAAAGGAATATGTTTTTAAAATATGTTACTGAACTATACGTGTAGAAAAAGGCATATGTCTTAAGTGCACGAGCTGGAGGAACTTTTATGACTTGAACATACTTGCGTAACCAGAATCCAGATCAAGGAGCTGAACAGACCGGCACAAGGAAGCTTCTGGGGCCTCCCGAGAATGCCCACTGCCCCGAGTCTAAGGGCCTGGATTCGTTTTCTGCCTTAGAGAAATGGAATAAAGCGGAGCCCTTTGCCCAGTGTTAAGTCGGGGGCAGCCTTCTGTGTTCTTGGGAAGCGAGTTCTCCATTCTCGCCGCCGATAGCTCCCTGTCCTCTGAAGGAGCCAGTCTGTCCATTCTAGGTTAGTGGCGTCTCACTCGTTTCTAGTCTGTGGCTGTACAAATACTGCCGCTAGGAACACTTCGTTTCTCCGGGTAAAGATGCGTGTGGGGATCCGCACTCAGGAGCGGGGTTGCTGGGTCGTGGGGTGTGGGGTCGTTTGCCCTCCGCAGACACCGCTGGACAGATTTTCGGAGTGGCTGGATGAGTACCTTCCACGGACAGAGCACGCCCAACCCCGTGGCTCGGCTGTTTTTCTAACTCGCTATTTCCCATCGTTTTAGTGTGAGCCATTTGTACAGGTTTCAGTGATATCATATGATAATTTTCATTCAAATCTCCTGACGGCTCGTGAAGCTGAGCACATTTCACATCTTTATTAAGTCCACGGTGAGTGTCTTAGCCGGGTCAGGCTGCTGTAACAAAATACCACGGACTGGGGACGTAAACGGCAGACAGTTTATGTCTCACAGTCCTGGAGGCTGGAAGTCCAAGATCAAAGCGCTGGCAGATTCGCTGTCTGACGAGGGCCCTCGTCCTGTCTCGCTGTGTCCTCCCGTGGCGGTGGGGAGGGGCGGGGGGAGGGGGGGAGAGAGAGAGATCTAGCCTCTTTCTCTTTTTATAAAGACACTAATTTGCATCATGGGGACCTCCCCCCGCCACCATGGCCTCATCTAAACCTCATCACCTCCCAAAGGCCCCTCCTCCAAATTTCCTCATACTGGGGTTCGAGGCTTCAATATATGAACTTTGGGGGGACATAGACATTCATAAGAGTCAGGAAAGGGCCTAGTCTCCCCTCTCTGGGCTCTGAAGTCTTGATGGCAGTGGTCAGTGGGAATCTGCCTGATCCAGCTTTCAATCCTTCAGGGAACGTGCAGGAATTCTTCAACCCAGGAACACGAAAATACAAAATAATTAGTCACGACCTTCGCAATTTGCTCGCACTCATTTAGCCTCGACCGCACACCAGGCGCTGCGTGGGGCTCTCCGTTTCGCATTGTACTGGGAAATGGACTCGGCACAGCGGACGTCCGTGCCTGTGTGTGCGGCAGGCGCGTGTCTGGTAGGCGCGTGTCTGGCAGGCGTGTGTCTGGCAGGCGCGTGTCTGGCAGGCGCGTGTGCACGCACGGCGCGCACGCTCCTCCGGCCGCGGGCTAGCTGCTGGCCTCCCCGCGCCCCGCACTGCCTTCGCCACCCCGCCACCTGCTTTCGGATCCCCATAGAGGAGTTCGCGCGGTGCCTGCGTCTTTATATTCTGAGTAAATCTCAGCCGGTTGTCCACACTGTGACGAGCAGACCCGGCCGTGGTCATAACAGCGTTCACGTTTCTCCGGGTGAGGACGGTTGGCCCCGAGGGTTGGGTTCTGGTTTCGAACCCCTGACATGGGGAGGAGGAAGAGAGGCCAAGGTCCGCTTTGAGGGCACAGAGTGAACCTACATGTCCTGTAGAACGAGAACAAGGGCTTAGGTACTGTCTGCAAAATGCAATCAGTTGTTCGTGCAGGACTCGGCCCTGAATCTACACACATTTAAATAAACTCTTTTTAATTTTATTATTCATTTCTTAATGTTTCATCATGTCCTTTTTAATGTCCCTTTTTTATTTGTCATGATTTTACCTTCCGTCGAGGCAAGATGGCCTTACAGCCAGTTGGTCACACGGGAGTGATGGCTGTGGCGGAGATGCTGCGGCTCAGGAACCCGGAATGGGGAGTGGTTGTGCCCGGTGGCGTCCTCACCAGCGTTGGGCGGCGTAGTGCTAGCAGATGGCCGCCGCCTTGCCACCTTGCCACCTTCTTCCAGAGGTCCTCACACGACTCTGGGCTCTAGCGACTTACCTATAACACACTGTCCAGAATAAAAATTTACATCATCATGAATTTACCGTGATTGTTTACAGAGAGGGGAAAATGACAGCACAGCAAACAGAGGCGGGGTGTATGCGGGCCGTGCCCAGAGCTGAGAGAATGGGGGGCGCCCGGTGGGACCCGAGCACATAGGGACCTGCGTCGGCGGAGTGGGAGTCGACCCTGTTATTCTCCTGGAGGTTTGAATCTGCGGAGCTGTCCCCTTGCAGGGACACCGGGGAGTGCTGATGCTTTGAAGGGTTTTCAGGATGCTGTCACCCGCTGCGGGCCTGGGGCCAAGGACCCAGCCCGAGAGCATATCAAAACCCAGGCTGTCCAGGATGTCAGCGACGCAGGAGTTTTGGTCTCACTGGACACGTTTTAATAATGTGAAGGCAGGAACTCTGCCATTGTGCTGGCTCAGGAAAAGATGCTAAGGTTTCCACCAAAGTCAAAGCAGAAATAACAGCTTTCCCTGCCTGACAAGGAAAAGAGTGAGCACAAAGCTCTAGACGGGGCTGTGCTCCACAGGGGACACCACAGGGCGCAGCACAGGGGCAAGGCTGGGCAACTGTCTCACGCGGACAGTGGCTCCCCCCACCCCCACGTAGAGGACGTAGAGGACGATTCAGAGCTGATCTGAGGCCAAGCCCACGAGAAGCCATGTGGTAGATTTGAGGCACGTGAGAAAGAGACCCCATTCAAAATATCACCAACATTCCCCATTTCCATCATTAAAAGTCGTGCCCTAGATTCCCGAGTGATTACAAGCTCAGTGCGTCGTTTCTGTTTATGCCAGGCTGCACACCGTAAAGGATTTGTGTGCCTCTGAGAACATCGTACTATGAGACAAGGCATGAAGAAGAATGAAAAGGGACAAAGTAGAAATAAAGGTAGAAAGTTACAAATAGAGGTAAAAATAATACAACTGTGAAAGTCATGAAGGTTATCTAAGTGCTGTAATTGAGTCGAAAATGTATCTCTTTGCTGAGAAAGCAAAACAGAAGACACAGTCAGTTATATAACTCTTACCATCAGAGAGGAGAAACTTCCATGTCAGCACAGTAAAGGCGCTGATAAATCCTGCAGCAGATACTAGCAGCAACGGCAGGAACAGCCATGTGTGGCTGTGTGTTCCAGACACTGTTCTAAGTGCGTAGCACATACTGTCTCACTTGATGTCACAATGACCCATAGTCACTTGGTGTCTGGCACAGCTGTATCTTTCTTCTGTGTATCTTCCTGCAGTGCAGAGTTGGGACTCTGAGGCGGCATGGTCCACATTCTCTTACACATGAGATTCTAGCTGAGAAAAAACTGCCACCAGCCAGATGCCCTGTGGTGAGACGGGGCAGGAAGAAGTGGGGACGGAGCCACGTTTCTCGTGTGTTGGCCATTTCGACTGTCCAGTGGGCATGGTCGTGGGGAAGCCAACGTCCAGCTGCCATTTCGGGTACAGAGAGGCAGTTGCAGCGGTCACAGTGGCGGGACTGACTTTATAATGTCCAGGCCAGTGCAGCAATGGCGTTGGTGGCTTCCTGATTCCTGGACAGTGCTGGCAGGTTGTTTGCACACGGCTCTATGACCCCCGGTGATCTGATCATGGCAGAGGTTGTGGCTTCCTGGCAAGTTGGTTCGACTTTCTTTTATTTTTAGGGGTCACTCCTGGAGCTCCAGTCTAGAATTTTCTCCTCCAGCCTTTCCAGGGACTTTTGTAAACATCTAATTCTCTTTATTGAACCCTTTCCCACTTAGCACATCTGCAATACTGTGTTTCCTGCCCTGAACCCTGACCGATACAGACAGGTACTCATATCATTTCCATTTTGTGCCTGAAGAAACCGAGTCACAAAGAACTTAAATAGTTTGCACGAAGTCACAAAGCTAATACATAGCCAAGCTAGGACACAAACCCGCTTCAGTCTGGTGCCAAAATTCACTCTCTCAGCTGTTTAATTTTAGTTCAGAATTTAAATTTAACGCGGGAAACTTTCTGTCTAACACCCATGAGCAATATTCCACGGGACTAGCTCTGGAGAAGACCACCTGCGGACATCGTTTTGAATTTCAGCTACTCATTTATTTTATTTTATTTTATTTTTTCACTTGGTGGGTTCTGGCCAGCCGGGACTCAGCTATATCAGTTCCGGGAGAAGAGAAGCGGGGTGTCCTCAAACAGATTCTGGAAAAACACGTGGCTTGGGGGTGGGAGGAAAGCCCGGTCTAGCCAGCAGGACACGGGAGTGCTGAAGGCCACAGCTAGTGCTCCGTGTGGTCTCTCTGGGGACCGGGCTCGCGCTGCGGCTTGGGGATAGGTAATCATTTTTCTGCGCCTTCCTCTCTTCATCTGTGAAGTAAGATTAATGCCGTCTACTCACTGGTCAGGATTCTTCTTGATTCGAGCCACGAAAGTCCAATTCAGGTTAGCTCAAGCCAAAGACACATTTGGCTCCCAGCCCCTGACCGGCCTGCGCGTCCCTCCTGCCCGCGAAGGGCCGCGTCCGAGCTCTGGTCGAGAGCGTTCTCAGCCTTACGGTGCAGGGGCTGCTGTTCCTTCATGGCTCTCGGTCGGGATTCATCGAGTCCATCTGACTGGTGGCCTTAACTTCAGTTTCGGAAAGAAGAACTCGAGTCTTCTTTATTCTCCCGGGAGGCATCTGGTCACGTCGTGCAAAGAACTCTGGCCACACAGGTGTTTAGCCTGTGGCCGCTCTCTAGCCACAACAGCAGAGGCAAGTGCGTGCGACAGAAAAGTATAAAACCGCACAATACTGTACACAGATGACGTGTTACATGTTTTTATTAACACATGTCGCCCCCGAAAATTTAGTGGGAAAAAAAAAAAAAACAGTCTGCAGAATCGAAATATTTACTATCTGGCCCTTGACAGAAAAAGTATGCCAACCCTCAGTCTACAGGAATGGCTGGGCTACATATCCTAGGCAGTTGTCCGTAAATATTATTTCTTGTCACTAGGGCTTTGAAAAGAATTAGAAGGTAGAAAGTTTAACATTGCATTTTCTAGAAGAATTTGGGCTAGACACAGGGCATGTTGTTGATTAAATGGAGCTCAACAGGCTTCGCTAGATTGAGCGTCGGAGTTAAAAGTCTTCAGCAGGTTCACAGGGCAGAGCGGCCAGGCCCCGGCTCCAAGCTGCACGCACTTCCCACCACGCCGGCGGAACTTCCCCCGCCTCTGAGAAAAAATTCTCCTAACTCAGCCTTTTGTGAAGCTTTGCAGAGACAGTAATTAGGAATCTGACTTGAGCTACCAGAGGCTTCGTTTGTTCTTTTGAACTCTCTTCAGGCTCAGAGCCTCTTAGAGGCAGAGGCCAGTCGTCTGGTCCTCACGGTCTGCCTCCTCCTCTGCCCACTTTCTTCTCAGTTCTCTTTCAAGACAGACACGCAGGCTCGGAGGCCTCGGCAGGTCCCTTTCCGCTCCAGCCAGGGCTGCAGTGGTGGGAGGTTCGTGCAGTGGCTCAGGTACGTCCCACGTGGTGTCTGCCCGCTCCTAACCTGCCCGTCTTCCACCTCCTGAAACGTTTTCTGCTTGTCAGCTAAGTTGGGTAAATCACTGCCCCCTTTCAAAATCAAGAGTTTTGCCCAAATTTCCTTGTTCTTACAAAGCAGTGTTTTTCAGACCAATAGGCATATGGCAGAAATAACTACTCTGTTTCTTGGCCCTCTTAATCAGTCCCCCAGAAATGTGTCTCTTGATACAAAAATGTTATTTGTAACTTATTCCTAGTATCGTTCCTTGGTGAGGGGCGAGGGGCAGCAGAGAGAAGAAGAAGGGCAGCGGGTGAGGTCGTTTCGATCATGACCCATGACCCTGTCATCACCGAAAAAGCCGGCGGAATCGCACACGATAATTGAGTCAAAGCAGAGAATGGGTCCCTGAATTTGGGGTGTTCCTGCATTTCATAAAGGAGAAAGGTTAGCATTTATTACTCAGAGTGGGGGTACGTGGTTTTGTTGTATTCTTGTCTGTTTTGGGTACGTTCCAAATTTATATCTCTACGCAGGAACTCTGCTCTGAATTTCAGTCTTGTGTATACAGCGACCTACGCACTACCTCCGCTTACAGGCACCATATACATCTCAAACTTAACAAAAGAGATAGAAAATGAGAGAAAGAAAGAATGGAAGAAATGAAGAAAGGAAGGAAGGAGAGGAGGGAGGGAGGAGGAAGGAAAGAAAGGGAAGGAAGGAAGGAAGGAAGGAAGGAAGGGAAGGAAGGAAGGAAGGAAGGAAGGAAGAAAAAGAGGAAGGAAAGAAACATTCATTTACTGCCCACCCTTTAAAACCTTTCTCCAGATCCCATTTTTGGGATTTAAATGCCTCTTCCCCAGCTGCTGGGCGTATCACCTGTTAATTACGACCCAGGACACGAATGACGAATGACGTTAGAGAGGTACTTGAACCTGGCCCACCATGTCCTTACGCTGGCACATGGAGGAGGAAAGAGTCTCCCGGGAACATGCCCAGTTACACTCTCCTCTGCCGAGGACCCCCCGGCCATGGAGGGAGAGTGACTCGTGTGATTCAGAGGTGGACTCTCCACTGGGCCACATTTGACTGGTAGACATGGTCGCTGCATTGAAAGGTGCTGGGAGCCTGTCACTCACTCTTCTCTCTCTTGTCAGTGGGTGACGTGGGTGTGAGGACCACCTGCCATCACCTCCATGGGGAAGTGAGCCTCCTGGCCCCACGGGTAGTTCCCAAGGTCCAGATTTGGAGTCTGAGTGACAGGCTCCACCGCGGCCTCGTCTCCAGCCCAGCTTTGAACCTGCAGCTGTCGCTCGTTTCTGTTGCTCTTCCTGTTGTTGTTGGTGCTTTTTTCTAAGTATTATCCATCTTCAGAACACTTAAAGGGAAACAGTCTGGGTCATATTTGGGCACAGAACGCCACCCTCAAATTTCTAACAAGTAACGTGAACCGTATGAAGAGGAGAAGCTGCCACGTGCCAAGTAGCTTATATTTTAATTTTCAAAGAATGCATGTATCAGCTGTTTGAACAATTCCCCACCCCCTTGTCATAGAAAAACCTGTCCGAACAAAAGAATCACCTGGAAAACTTAAAAAATCTTGACGCTCAAGCCATGTCCCAGACCGATTCAATCAAAATCTCAAGGGTGGGGTCCAGACACCAGTATTGGCCCCTCTGCGGCCGGGTTGAGGAGGACTGTGTTATGCTGTGGCTCCTGTACGGCAACTGACCTGCTTTAGGGATGTGGAAGATGAGGCGTCTGCACAGGGAGCCCCTTGCGAACGACATGAAACCCGGGTCCGTCTTCCATGCTCTAGAGCCCACGCTCTTCCCGCTGGCGGCAGACTCACCCCTCAGGGGCGGCGGGCGGGGAAGCAGACAGTCTCCATGCAGGGGTACAGCAGAGGCTGCCTAGGGGTTTTGCAGGCACTGAGGGGAGACCACCTGACTTTATGTGGGAGGTCAGGACAGGGGCGTCTGTCATCTTCTTCCTCTTCGGGGTGGCCCAGCGATATTTTGTTACCAGCTATTTTCACCTGGATCAGCCGGCTGAGGAGCAAAGGGACGGGAGGCCATGAGGGTGTCGTCTGTTTCCACCCCAAGGAAGCAGCCTGGTTGGATTCTCAGTGGGCTTGCGCCCCTGCCTCTCATTTTCCCTGCTCCTGCTCCTGCCCTCCCAGGATGATTCGTGGGCCATGAGCAGCCCTCCGTCCCCTGCAGTCTGCTTCGAGATGGCTCTGTCAGGCTTCCAGAAGTGCGGTCAGGCTGGAGTCTGGCTCCTGTGCGGAACACGCACACATCTGGGGAACACGGCAGTCTGTGGGATCGGGGGCTTTCTACTCCGCCCCAGGTCGGGAGGGCGCTGCTAAATTATACGAAAGATTATGCTTCTTGGGGGGGTGGGAGTCTGGGAGGATGGGTGGTGGCGCAACGGGAAGAGACACAGTGTGGCCGAGACAATACTGGGTCCTCTCCAAATCCGGTTTCATTTTCTTATGCCTTGGCACGCAGAGGACTACGTTTCTCAGTCTTCACTGAGATTGAATCAGGGCCGTGGGCTGCATTTTGGTGAATGGGACACATAGAAATGATAAGCTACTTTCAGGCTTGACCTTAAAACCGCCCCATCCGGCATGCCTGTTCTTTCTTCCCTCGCTGCAGAAAGTCTGCAAGTTATATACTAGATGGTGACATCACAAGATAGGGGAATCCGGATCCCTTGAGAGAGAGAATCATAAAGTATCTTGGCCTGATTGGACGTCACATACGCAGAGTTAAGCCCTGAGGTTTTGAGGTTCATTTGTTACAGCAGCTCGAGGTTACCTATCCTGATTAATACTCATAGACATAATATACTTCAATCCCTACGTGCCAGCACAGATAACACTGAAGCATGTCTATACACACACGAATACAGAGAAGACCCCATGTCCATGCACTCCCACCCACACACACAAGTACTGGCACAATGCACTGACACACTGTGCACACACAGAAGCACATTTCATCCACGCGTATTTTGTTCCAGCAAATAGATACAGCACATCGGCATGGCTGTGGCTGGACAAATATGCACCGAGTGATCCAGCTCATCGCCACCTATATTGCTAGTAGCCCAAGGTTTAGGCTGCTTTAAACTTCCACTAATTTATTCCACCTCAAAACTTCGTCTGTCCCTCTTCATCGATAAAATCTCCCTGTGGGACTGCTCTTTGTTTCTGGGAGCTAGAGAGACCTCCTGTTATTTCTCCGTGGCCCCTTGAGTTTGAAGTCCCCCTTGGAAATAGATGCCCTCTGATGCCACATCTTCCTCTCGGTGAAATGTGCCAGGCTGAGGGACAGAGGCTGCAGGAAGTCCACAGAAAGTCCAAATTTATGCTTAGTGTCTGAAGTCAGAAGACCCGCCTTCGATCTCTAGCTCTGTCACTTGCTGGCTCTGATCCTGGGTGAGCCACTCAACTCTCTGGAGTTTGTGTCGTCATGTAGAAGCAGTGATAATGTGATCCTTACCTTACAGCTTTATGAGGATACATTGAGGTCATTTAGGTGGAAGTCTGCTGTTAACACTTTAGTTCATCAGACATAGCATGAGTGCCTACGATGTGCCATAGTCTGTGCGAGGCTGGGATTACAGAAGTAAGTAGTCTTCTTCCTTGAGCTCACAAGGCTTTCAGTTTAGGAGAGAGAACCTATATGTAAACCTACAGCCACACAGGAGGCCACACAAGGTGCAAAGAAAGCTTTAGAAAAGGACACTGAAATGGAGAGTGAAGGAAGGCTTCTGGGAGGAGGCGATGGTGGAGCCGCCTGTCGAGGGATGGGAGTTCGCCAGGTGCACAAGAAAGGAGAAGCTGTAGGCAGAGAAAGCTCAGTCACGAAGGCCTAGGGGCATAGCTGCCTGGCCTGCTCTATAGGTGTGGGTGGATAATTGACCTTATTTCCACCATTTCAGAGGTATGTTTTTTTTTTATATTTTAGTCTGTTAGAATTCCATATGGCTCTTGAAAATAAGGAAATGCAATATATAACATAGATTTATCTTCAAAGACCTACATTCCCAAACATAAATATAGGATTTAAAAATTGTGCCTTACAAAACTAAGAAATAAGGATCAATGACCTAAGGGTGAAATCTCAATTTTTTTTTGGACAGCCCATTCTTATGTGTTTCCGAGGCTAAATTTGTAGCTTTGGATGCTTCAAATTTATGCTTTTATATCAAGCTGTTGAATAAGGAATCATTACTAGATCATTTTATCACCTAACTTAAGATTCATGTCCAATTTTTTTGTGAGCTCGAGGATTTAAGTTTCAGTAGCCCCGATCTGTGAGTTTTTCCTGTTGGAGATAATTTTTGAAAAAAGGATGTTAGGGAGTTTGTAGAATAACAGCTCAATCACAGTAATTTAGCAAATCAAGGCATGATTTCACTTTGTTTTTGGCATGGAAAGTTATTTCCTCGGACGAGAGTATATGCCGTTATTTCCCACGAATTTTGACATTTCCAGGTTGTTTCTCAGTCTGCTGTCTATGTCAGGCATCCGAGGTATTCTGCACACCTGGAGCGTGGTGGGACCTGAGAGGCAGTCCGAAAGCCAAGGTTTAAATTAAGGGACGTGTTGGACATTAGCGTCGGAGAGCAGGGGGAGGGGGACGGGTAATGGGAAGACCGTCATGTGAGTGTCATCTGCAAGAAAGCTGAAAGCATTTTTGAACATTTTATTGAAATTTAAGAATATGAAATCACTGAAACTTTTTAGCAAGGAAAGCTTTTGAATAGAATAGATTCATTGGAAACAGAAGAAGTGTCATCATTGTGCGTATTTTTTTGGGGGGGGTATATTTTTGTGTTTTGTGTGTGTGTGTGTGTGAGGGTAAAAATATTCATTAGAGTTCTCATGGGCTCACTGGGGATGCTGCCCGCTCCAACACCCCTTTCCCACTGGGCATCATGCTTCTTGGCCAGAAAGGCTCCTACCTACCACATCGTGGTTCCCAAACTCATCTTCGTGGAAGGAAAAGATTGATTTTATTCCAAGCTCCTGGTCTGTAGCCGGAAAAATTCCTTCCTTACTCCCCCGCCAATTTCGTTGTGTCCCTGTTCTCCTCTGTCCCCAAGAGCTTGGGCATGCTCATGTTTTGATTAAGAGCCTAAGTCTGCTTTTTTAAATGCCAAAACTATTTTGTCTGTGCCCTTCTTCCCGTTCACATAGTTCTGCTTTGCTTTTGGCAATGGAATGTCACCTCCTCGAACAGGAATTGTCACCATTTCCCCCTCGCTCTTGACATCATCAAGTTTTTTGGCAACCTGCTTGGATTTCGTCTCACTCATAAGCAATGATGTTGGCCCGAACATACTTTCTTTGTGCTCTGACGTGTGTCTTACCTGGGAAACTCTGCTTTGTGACAGTCACCATAAGAGAATCGATTTATAAGAAGAAGTACTTGATGTTACAATGTTACTGCAGAAACCTCCCGAAGGCTGGTGGAGTCTGAGCACTGACAATCATCTTTTCATTCTGACTCAGATAACTTGATTAGATTTATTGTTGTGGGGGTTTTATTGCTCCGGAACTTTAAAGTAATGGGCTAGGGTTAAGCACCTTCAACTACCAGAGAATTTACTCACCTAACGGGTATTGCCCACCATAATAATCTTGCCATGTTGATATTGTTATAGGGACCTCATGTCATGAATGAGAAAACTGTGGGCCTGCGAGGTTGAGGCGCTCATCCAACCCTTTATTCACAGCCTCTGACTAAAGTATCAGAAATCGAAGAGATGAAAACTCCATATCTCGCTTCCTCCCTCCCTCCCTCCCTCCCTCCTTCTTTCCTTCCTTTCCGTGCTCTATTTGTAACTTACACTCACCTATTTTCAAAAAATTGAGGCAGCTTGTATCATAAAAACAAGCTCGTGGTGACATGGTTTACACAGAAAAGAAGACTAGAAATGTTTTCAGAGATGAAAAAGAACCGAACTAAGAACATAGGTTGAGATTCATTCACTTATCAAAACTTTCAACGTTCATTGATCATTTTATCGATATGGAGGAAATGGCGGTGGAGGAGTCAGGTACCCTCTGCCTTCCAAGAAGCCTTGGTCTAAGGAGAGACAGAAAGTCATTAAAAACACTTACTGTCATTGTAGTATATGCAAAGTCCAACGCTTGGGATTGCAGCTGAGTTCTAAATTTAGCTGCGTTTCCTGGTAGCCAAGGCAAAAACGTATGTGGAACAGTGACGTCAGTCTTTCCCTTTATGTGATAAAGGGCACTTGGAAATCCTGGCAGGAGAGCACCTGGATTTGCACGATGAGAGTCCGAGCTGGCCGCGCGTCCTCACTGCTGCGTTCACGCCATGCTCCAACATTCCTCATTTCAGTGTGTGCTGTGTCATGGATGATGTCATACCACATTGTGTGTGTGCGTGTGTGCGTGTGTGTGTGTGGGGGGGAGGTTACAGCATTTAACAAACATAACCATAATGATTTCATTCTATGCCTAATTTTGCCTTTGGAATATTTTGGTGCCCCCTTTCCGGTCTCTCTTTGTCCCTAATTTGGTCCCCATCTGCCCTAAGCTCCCTTTCCTCTTGAGATGCTGTCCGATTTTCCCTCTGCTGCCCTTGTGTGCTCTTCATCTCGTAATGACCCTCACATCCGCAGCCTCGTTCATTATCCTCAGGTCCACCTAGGTGCCTTGTCCCCTGTGACCATTCTCTAGAGAATGCTGAGTCCCCTTTGAGAACGGAGCCAGTGCCGTAAAGAAACGGGACAAGTGGGCACATGTGGTCACACAGGTGTCCTGGTGTGCTCTGTCACTTTCCTTCCAGAACCACCACCCCTTCTGAGATGTCCAGCTGACCTTGACCGTCCCGTCAAGGTTGGAACCGCTCTTGACGTGCGCAGGAGGCGTTGCAGTTTACAAGGCACGTTCATACACCTCACGCGCAAACTTTGTGAGGTCGTGGATATTTTAGAATATTGCTCTTTTCCCATTGAACTTTATATAGCGTTTTTCTGTGTTGTGCTTTGAAAATGTCATTTCGAAGTTTTCTATTGTACATGTGCAGCGGAAAGTTCTCTAATATTGGACCATTAGGGTGTTTCCAGTTTTTATTTATAAAGCTACGTTGATAATCTTTGTGTAGAAACCTGGCTCTACATAACAGGAGTTTTCTGAGTCAAAGGTTATAAAGCATTTTACGATTCTTGAGAAGTATTTGATCTTTACTTTATTGGTCATACTTTCAAGTGAGTCCCCTGGAGATATTTTAACAATACCACGAAAGGTTCTTTAACCGGATGGCATGGAAGGGTTCATCCAGAAAGGCATAGCCTGACCTATGGACAGTCAACACACGCACATGTACACACGTCTGTGCGCACACACACACACACACACACACACACAGAGTGCCAACTGGAATTCCGTCTCCTTGAGGAATTGGTAAATTTCCTCAAGTGTGACCAAGGGAAGTCCCTTGGTCCTTTCCCGCCAGAATGTTCTTCTTTAGCGGCTTGCGTCTGTATGGAATATTAATTCTCTTCCTGATTCAGTCTGTCTCATGTTCCAGGATAGTCTGTGTTTTAATGGTTCTGCTTTGGGTCAGGACTGCATGCCGTTTACATGGGACTCTCTCTGTCTGCACGGAGTATGGCTCTCCTGCCACCGTTCCCAGCTATGTCCCTTCCTACCTTCCTGCTCTACCTGTCCGTGTGGCGATGGAGCTCAGGCGGGCCTGCCACCTTTGGAGAGGGCTCTGCAGAATGTCTGATCCTGTTGTCCGTGTCTGAGTCATTACTCTCCCTGGGTCCCATGACTCTGTGGGTGTTCTGTGACAATTTACCCATGTAAATTGTCATACTCATAGCTACGTCCCAAGTGCGTATGTCCCATGAGTTTCCACTCCTCCCAAATATGTCCCCTAATGTAGACACCTAAGAGTTTGTTGTTTATTCTCACACTCAGAGGGCTTTGCTAGTGTACGGGCAGGTTTTTGGTTTTAATGATTTGACATTCAGGCAACTTTTGTGCTTTGATAGGGACCTTGTGTCACACGAGTTCTCGTGATACTGAGAAATGTTGGCTTTTCATTTCCCTCCTGGCACTTATTAGCGTTACCTTTCGAGCAAGTCCAAATATTGGAGCTATGCGAATGTGCCCTGGACGGCAGTCAGGAGCAGAGTGGGGGAGGGGGCGGCAAGAAGAGGGAGGCGTTTCGAGTGATAAAGATATCGGTGCCGGCACGTCATGTGTCATGGTGGAATGCAGCATGTGGGGAAACTGAGGGGTGAATTTAGCTCGTATGTTTGGAATCTATAACAAGCTGATTCGCTCCCCAAAGACAGTTCTGCAAGAAGAAAAGCCAATCTTAGCAAAGGAAGCCGATTTTAAGACGTTAGAGCAGTTGGCTCGAGTGAAGTTGTTGGGGAGGAAAGCCCTGGTGGAAGCCAGTAACCACTAGCTTTGCAAACACCACCTCCAGCTAGTCGCTTGCTCAGTGCTGCAGCCCATGGAGACAAGCCGGGGGCAGCCACACACAGGAACTCATGAGCCTTCATGAAAGTTTAATTGTATTTCGTGAAAAGGGAACAACTTGCATCCGGGCTTGCTGTGTTTAATATTAAAGCAAGGATGAGCTCCTAGGATGGGGATGGAGCTGGCTAAAACCGTAATCCCAGAGATGGAGCTGTGAGCATGCGCGCTTGTCTGTACGTGTGCGTGGTGGGGGGCGGGGAGAGAGCAGGAGAGCTCACCAGAGAGGGTCAGAGGGAGCATCGGACCCAAGGTCTGGTGGTGGCAGCAGGGATCGTCGGGCCAGCGGTCTACAGATGCATGGAAACCAAATGCCAACCATGACAATACTAAAAGTAATTAATAATGAGAAAAATAACAACAACGATAACCAGTTAGTGAGTCCTCTGTGCCAGGTACTCACCGGGTTCCATTCTCGGTACTGTAATACATCTCCCCGTATGCAAGTCCCATTTTTTGAGGCCCGCCGTGAAGTTAACGGTAGGTAGGGAGAAGTGGGCTGCTTTCTAGTATCCACAGGCATTTTTTTTTTTTATTACCAGGTGTATTTCATGCTTATTCAGCGTCAGCTGTGTTTGTTCTAAAACTGGTTTAGTCTTTGTTATCAAATATTTAATCCACTACTAGGTAGTAAGATGAAATACAATGGCAAGATACAACTTACTGTTGCCATGACATCATGTTGAATGCTTTAGAAAGAATTTATTAGACACCTACTACGCGCTAGGCTCTCTAACCGGCTGAGCAGGTTGTGCATTGTGGCCCTTTCTTGTTTTCGTAGCCCCTCCGCCCCCGCAAAAAAATGATCTATTATCCTAACTGTAATGGTAGCCAGAATGAAGCTCAGAGAGCTTAAGTCACTTTCTCAAGAGTACACAGCTCGTAGGTAATGGAACCGAAGCCCGGCTGTCAGATTCCAAAGCGTGTGTGCCTCCCGCCGCCCTGCAGTGATCAGCTGACGCCTGTCACACCTGACCTTGCATCAGGCAGGAGGAGAACTGTGGAGAAAGACACAGCCTTTGCTCAGAGGCCTAGGGCCCAGGATGATAAGTCACCGAATCACAGCAATGAAGGGCACGCCCGCACTCTGAGGGGAGGGCCTGAACTCCCTGGGAATGCCCACATGGGGTGTCCGACCGGAGTCGGGGGAGAAGGAACTGGAGGACGGGTCTGGAAGGGAAACCCAGGTTGCATCATACCCGTGAGCAGGCAGTTCCCAGGCCTGTGTGCTGCAGATTCTGGCCTGGATCACAGCAGCTGCTTTATTAGAGCTTTTCCCTGGTGAAACTCAGTCCCGGCCTGGTGCTGAGTGCCCAGTAGAATGACGAAGGGCCAGGTGGGAGCCGAGCCCGTGCTTCCCTTTTCTTGCCTGTGGGTCTGGATGACATTGCTGCCCCAAGGCCTCCATAAATACCACTGTAATTTCTGCAGGGCAAATAGGGCTCTGTCAAAAAGCTGGGAATTGCTGACCTTGTCTCGTTCATCGCTTAAAAGGCAGTGAGTGAAGGCGGCCGGGAGACGGCGGATGAAGGCTCCAGGGACTCTTCCATGCTGATTTGAAGTGAGAAATGCTAAGCCTGCCATACTTAATGGCAGGCCCGGGAGTGTAGTTGAAGGCTTGGAAGCGGCACTTCCCCGTGACTCTCGCTTGCCCTGTAACACCGCCTCAGCCTTGCTAAGCGGTGGCTCCAGCCTCACCATGGACGGGGACCAGGGGACCATCAGAGATTCTCAGGCAGCCTGTTACCTGCCAAACCAATGGAGCTCGTTCGTTCGTTCGTTTTTTGCTTCCTCCCTCCCTCCCTCCCTTCCTTCTTCCTTCCTTCCTCCCTTCCTTCCTTCCGTCCTTCCGTCCGTCCTTGTTACCCCATTACCTGGCATTCTGGGATGAAAAGCCTTCTCATTTCCTGGGTTGTATGGTGCCAGTTTGATCCTTTGATTGGCTGTGAGCTCAGCGCCAGGTCTTCTGGGAAGTGCTCAGGGTGCCTCGCCCATTCCCCTGGGTCCTGGCAACTGCTGGGATCTGGAATCCCACAGTGAAGATGTTTTCTTCTCAGCCTGCTGACAGCTGATCAAAGTCTTGGCCCATCAATTAAAGAAAAAAAAAAAAAAAAGAAAAGCTGCAGAATCAACACTTAAAAAAGCCTCCTTCTTGCCTTTTCAGGATGTCTAATTAATGATATGAGTGGGCAATTTGCTGCGGTCCTTGCTGATTAATTTATCAAATGCGGAAGCCTTTCTTATTTGCCTCTCGGACCAATTAGTTAAGTGTGAGATGCGACAGGCAAGGCAGTATCTCTCCGTATCACAGTCTCCCCCAACCCCACTGCTGGGGCACCGGTCCCCTCTCCATTTCTGCTGAGGGAGTTGCCCCATGCTGGTTCCTAACCGTCCAGCCTGTCCCACCTTCCCAGGCACGACTCGTCCATGCAGGCTGTGGCTCAGGACAGAGGGTCACAGCCCCAGACTTAACTGCCAGCACTCCCCAGCCCATCACTTGGTTGGCTCAATTTAGTTCTGCACAGCGGACAGACTGGTGTTCTTTTCTAATTCATAACAAGCAAGAGTTCGCGTGTGCCTAGCGTGTCATCACTTGCGAAGTGGCTTTCACACCTGTCGCGCTAGAGTCTAGGACAGTCATTATCGTAATCTCCATTTAGCAGAGGAAGAAACTGATACTTAGAGAGGTGGATGTAAATTGTCCGAGTTCAGCGCATTGTCTCTCTAATTGCCGTAATCGTGACGCAGAACATACCACCTTAAGACTCCGTGGCATACAACGACGAGCATTTATTTAGTTCACTGATCTTTGTGTTAGCTGTGAGTCAGCTGATTTAGACTGGATTTGACTCGTGTGGTTTGGTCCTGCTCCGTAAGTCTCTCAATATCCTCCTGGCAGAAAGGGCTGTCTTGGGCATGCTCTTCTAATTGTGATGGGAGAAATGTAAGAGCTGGCACGCAGTTACATCTCCCTCTCTTGGCCCGAAGAAGTCATATGGATAAACCAAGTCAAGGATTGGAGAAATATACCCTAGTCTCTTTACTAAGAGGTATTGCCAAGTCACATGACAAGAGACACCCATCGAGAAGGGATGAGGAATTGTGGCCAACAGTCTAGTCTACCAGCCAGGGTTTTATTCCAAATCCTATACCTTTTTTATGGTACAAATATTTTGGGGATACCTACAGTGTGCCAGGCACTTTCTAAAAATGGTGTCAGAGCAGTTAACTAAAAAAAAAAAACAAAGTTCCTGTTGTTGTAGAGCTTAATTTCTGGTGAAGAAAGACAGAAAAGTAGCTAAATTAGAAAAAAATAAACCAGCTAGAGATAAGGACAGAGTAAACCACGAGCTGGAAAACTTCTGTAAAGGGCCAGATAGTAAATATTTTAGGGTTAGGCTGGCCATCCGGGCTCTGTCGAAAGTATCTATCTCACGGTTGAACACAAAAGCAGCCAAGGACTGAATAGGTGGGGCTGTTTTACAATAAAACTTTAATTTTCAAAGAGAAGCAGAGACAAAATGTGGCCTGGGAGCTGAAGTTTGCCAGTCTCCAATGTACAGAATTAAAACAGCAAAGGGATGGAATGAGCAGGAGTGTTTGCTTTAGAGCGGGTGATCAGAGTGGACCTTTCTGGGGCTGTGAGGTGTAGACTGAGTTCTAAATAAGAAGAGGGAGCTGGTCAGGTACGAGGCAAAGGGAAGAGCCAGCACAGCGGCCCTCAGGTGAGAAGGCTGGTGTGGTTGGAGCTGGTGGTCGGGGTGGGGGGGGACAGAGGAGGCGATATCCAGGTGAATAAATCTGGATTTTGTTATGAGTGTGATAAGAAGCGTAAAAAAAAATTTTTGAACTGAGCACTTGTTTAAAATGATGAGACAGATTTTATCTGAGCTACTGCCGCAAGGGAGAGAGACTTTAGTATAGAATTGAATTCAACTCCAAATACAGAAGAGGTTGCCTGGGATTTAGAGCCAAGGAACAGAGTGTGGAATCCAGCGGATGAAAAACTATAGAGTAGAACACGATTAGACCTCAGAGGCAGGGAGATTCTCGCTAAATTGGCTTAACAGGATTCTTGCAAAAGGCAGGTCAAGGACTTAGATGTCAAGGGTGAGTGATGACGATTTTGGTCATATATCAAGGGTTTGGGGAATTCTTGCTAAATTGGCTTAGAATGGTTCTTTGCTATCACTGAGTTCCACAGGCAAAACAGGGCAGCAGGTCAAGGTCAAAACCCAGTGAAGAACTGGACTTAGAGGAGTGTGACTAAAGTTTCGTCAGTGTGGGAGTCTTTGTCAACAGTCACTGCAGGGTTTTGAGCAGAGGAATGACATAATCTTGTTTTTAGTTGATCAGACTGGCTGCTGCTTTTAAAACTCATGACAAGGAAACAAGTTTAGAGGCCAGGAGGCCGGTTAGACGATCACTTCGCTAGTCCAGGTGAGAGGTGCTGGTGACCTAGACGAGGGACGTGTCAGTGATCATGAGCAGGAGTGTAAAGATTGGAGGTTTTGAGAAGGGAGGTTACCGGAAGCTTCCAATGAGTTGGATATAGAAGGTGCAGAAAAACGACAAACCCAGGATCGCCCCTCGAATTTGGATTGAGGACATAGTAGGAGGGCGGTGATGCTTACTAAGACAGGGAAGTCCGGGGTAGGAGCAGCTTTGGGAATCCGTGAATAAAATTCTATATGGTTCAGGTAAATGCGAGATGAATATTAGACATCTCCATGGAGATGTGAAGTACTCTGTGGCTCTGTGAGTCTAGAGTACCAGGAAGAAATTCTTTCTGGAGATGCAAGTTTGAAAATCCATCTGTATGTAGATAGCATTTAGAGTCATAGGAATTGTTGCGATTATTTAGGAACAGGGGTTGGTAAGGAAGAGAAGTTGACCAAAGATTGAGCCTCAGGGAAGAGAGGAGGAAACCAGGAAGGAAGACGAAGGAGAAATGGCCAGTGATGTAGGAGGAAAACCCGAACAAGGTGCCACAAAAACTAGGGAAAGGGGGAGCGCTCGCCTTTCCTGTTGCCGAGAAACCCAAGAAGATGCAGATGGAGTTCTTTCCGCCTCCAGTCACCCACTTCCAGCGAGTGATAAGAAAATCATTAGTATTTAACACATTCTGCGTACTGTAAAGGTGGCATCAAATCTGTATTAAAAGGATGAATTATTTATTAAAAGATGTTGAGAGAACTGGCTCATTATATATTATAAAATACAATGAAATCCCTATCTTATATCATGCAGACAACTTTTGTTTCTATAAAACCTAAATACGACAGGCAGAACTATAAATATATTAGCAAAACGTAGGACATCGTCTTCAAGATTTTGAAAAAAAAATCCTGAAAGGAACTCTTTAAAAATCCCTGAAAGGAACTATAAAAAGAAAATTAAATGAATTTGACTCCATCATGTAAAAGATTGCTGTTCAATGAGTGAAACCATAGCCAAAATTTTTTTTTTTTTTTTAAAAACTTGTGAAAGACTGAGAGAACATTTTTTCAAAGTGCATAACTTTGAAAGAAGTGCTTCTCAGCATTGTGGTCCCCTTGACAAACCATTTTATTTTTAATATCGAAATTCTGAAAATCAGCAAAAGATATCAGCACCCCAGACTTTTTTCTTGACTATTGGGAAGAGAATATAAATCAATAATTTAAAAAAATACAGCAACCTGAAAGGCCACTGAGTATATGATGGGTTGATTTGAGTTAATCAGATAAATGCAAACTAATATCGTAATGAGCTCTCCTTTTCTATACCCACTCAGCATAAAAAGCACCACCAGGAAACCTGCAGAGTGTTCAAAGCTAGTCCTCAGGAGGAAGCGATTGCCTCGAAGAGCCTACCTGGAGGCAGCGTTTGAGCTCAGTTTTGCAGGATGTATGGCAATCAAGCAGGCAGAGAGGGATGAGCAGAATCAGAAAATGGATCAGAGAAACAGAGTTGTAAATATACTAATAGGAATGATTATGAATGAAGCCTTTGACACTGACATGCCAGTCCCCCGTAATCCCCTGCCAGTGCTCTCGGGACTGGAGGGAAGGCCAGGTGTCCAAGGGTGGCTCCTGGAAACAGCTAACACGTGGAAGAAAATCTCAGGGATGAAGCTCAGATGGCTAGAAATGGCGCTGAGAGCTGCAGAGTGGGTGATTTTGAGTTCCCCCTTCAAAGAGAACAGGCGAGCGGGTGCTCTGCAGAAGGACCGAGGGATACTTAAATGGCCGTCCTGCCTCTCCAAGACCCAACAAGGTGTCCAGGGCTTCTCTGATGGGTGCTGCTTTTTGGTGCTATCGCCTGGTGCCCTCGGTGAAATGTAAATATCTAGGAAGAGCAAGGTGTGGGTCCGTTTGGAATTGCAATGAAAGGAAAAGTCTGAACTTGGTGGGACCGATCTCAGGGAGGCCGGGGAAACTCTCCAAGATCCACAGCTGCTGGGGACACTGGGAACGCAGCAGGAAGAAACCGAGACGGAGTGGAGAGGCTTACGAACCGTGTTCCGACCGAGTGACCGCGAGTAATAAATCTGTGAACTTCAGATCCCTCGTTTACGTGTTTGTCCATTTATCTCTCAACTTGCCTTCACGTATCAAGTATTTATCGAACACCTTCTGTGTTCTAGGCAGCTTATAGGGCACCTTGATGCTGCCCACATAGAACTTATAGATGATAACAGACATATAATTATATATACACTATATCATCTAGATGTAAAATGTATAATCATACAATTCCCACAGTGAAATAAATGCTCGCAACTGTGATACATGATTGGGTTGGAAGGTCATTGTTCCTTTAGAATGTATCACAGGGAGCTTTGACCTAATCAGGACTATCTGGGAAGGCTTCCATGAGGAAGTGGCAAGCAAGCTGAGATCTGCAGGCTAGGGAGACACTGACTAGGTGACGACGGCAGGAGAGAACCTCCATACAGACAGACCCGTGTGCAAAGGAGGGAGCCCGGTGCTTCCTAGAAGCAGAAATGAGACCAGGGTGGCTCGGGCAGAGAGGTCAACAATAGGACTGCGAGAGACGTACAGAAGGAAAAAGGAGCCAGACCCCACAGGGTGTCGTAGGCCATGCTAACCGCAGGGGATGTAAACAGGTTGAAATGATCTCATTGGCTGCTTTGTGGAGAACAGCGAGGGGGAGGCACCGCTCACCTGAGAGAGTCATGCTCTGAGGGAATTGGTGGATGGATGAGAAGTACTTTGCAGGTCGAATGGTCAGGGCTTGGGTGTGGGTTGGTGTCGGGAGAGACGTAACAAGGGGGACTTGGAGGTTCTGGCTCTCCCGACAGGTGGCAGGGGGCTCGTTCTCTGAGCTGGGGTCCTGGCAGAGGTCTGGTCACCTGTAAACCCGGGGTAACCTTGGCCATCTTTCCTCACAGAGCTATTCCAAGCCCCAATGAAGGAAAGTGTGCGACACGCTCTGATTCATGTGGCACCGTAGACTTGTAAACTATTGTTATGGTCCCACCTACTGTTGTTTATGGCTCAGCAGCGCCCTGCAACCAAAGCGTCTAAGAATCTAAGTTCTCACTGAGGAGCAAACAAAACAAGTTCGTTCCCATCTTGGCAATAATCAGAAAAATCAGCATGGTAAAATCCTTGGGACGGAATAATGGCTTTTGCCAAAACTATAGCCCACTCAAACTTCAAGTTCCAAGCTTGTAATTCCGTTGAAAACTTTTCTATTTCCAGTTCTTCTAGTGGGCAGAAGACAATAAACACAGCGTGTGGGGGAGACGCCCCTTATTATCAGACTTTCTGGACCCTTTCGCTCTTGCAAATCTGGATTTTGAATTATCGTGATTCAGAATTGTAAAGACCCAGCTGGCTCTGCGATCCTGTGACTGCTGCATGTGACACACGTGTGGCTTTTTCCTGCTCTCTGAGGAGACATCTGCCCATCTTTCTTGTCTCGGAAGAAAATGCAGCTGACGGATTTCACGGCGTCTCCCTTGTTGCCACGGTTCTGAGGAATCTCAGAGGCACCGAGGCCATAAGCACAGAGGTTATGAGCCTCAGATTTCCAGCTGGATTCATTACTTGCAGGCACAAGCCCCTGAGTCCACCCTGTGAGTCCTCTGTGCCCAGCGGTCCTAGAGCAAAACCAATACTCCGTAGCATTGCACTCGTGGGCCGTCAAGATCTGACCTCGCGTTCCCATGTGGTGTCCTCCGTCACTGCTCCCCGCGGGTGTAGACATACCGTCCTCTGTCCCTACGGAGATACTCCTTCCCACAAGCCATGATGACCCACCGCACGTTCCTTGGCCTCTGGCCAACTGCATCTCACTCTTCTAGATTCAGCCACGGCGTTCGCCCTGCGTCAGGCTCTCTGAGCAAGCCGAGCCCCTTCTCCACTCCGGGCCTTCGCACTGGCTGCTCCCGCCGCCTGGAACGTTCTTCTACCATGTTTTCACGTGGTCGCTCCTTCTTGTCGTAAAGATTTTGACACGAACGTTCCTTTCTCCAGGAGCCCTTTCCCACAGGGCGGCCGACTGCTGTCCCTGTCGTGCACCGCACACCAGGGGGCGCTGTTCCCGTCGCAGTTCACGTTAATGGTGTCTGCTGGAGTTACAGACGTGATCAGCACGGCCATCACGGGTGGCCACGTGCAATCTAAGAGGTCCCAACCCAGTCCCAGTCATGCTCATGTCATTCCTCACTCATTTATTATCTGCCTGCTCACACCAGAGTGTAAGCTCCGTGAGAGCCCGGGCCGTGACGTTCTGGTCCACTCTGGAACCCCAGTGCCTGGAAGAAAGCCTGGGTCGTCACGATTGCTTAATGAATATGTAATAACTCCAAGGGCCGGAATGTAAAGAGACATCAAAAAGGACAACCACCACCGGTGGGCGCTGGGCTGGTCGGGGGGTCACTTTGTAAGTTGTATGGGTGTCTGGCCACTATGCTGTACACCTGAAACTAATACAGAGTAATATTGGATGCCAAAAAAAAAAAAGGGTAGCAACCAGGAAGTGAAAAGTCACAAGGGACCGATGAATAAACTCTCTCTCGACTCCTATCTCTGAATCTCCCCATTTGTCCAGTTAATTCTGTTGTCTGCAGAAGTGTTTCTCAGCATTGTGGTCCACTTGTCGGATGATGATGGCTGCTTCTGCACTTCCGGTTACAGACGCAATGAGGGACACACTCAAATCTCTCCTGAGCCTGGACCCAAATGGAATTATTTTAATCTGAGCCAAGTGTCCATCACTGGCCCAAGCAGCTACAGTTGGAAGAGTGAGCCCAGTGAGGGACAGTCCGGGGGACTTCCCTTTCGGCAACCACCAGCGTCATGTTGGACGTTCAACTTCGTTTTCTTTATCTGAGGCACGAAAGTATTTCTGTACTTTCCAGCTCTGCCGTTCCGTGTCTCATGACCCGTTAAGCAGCCAGATGGACCTGCCGTCACTTCCATCCTCTGATCCCAGCTCGCCTAGTCCCACCGGCCGTGAAACGCTTCAGCTTTCTCTCCTTCCACCAGAGGCCGGAAAATGCGGAGAACGTTCAGAACTAGGGACTAAAAAGTCACATTACCGTTCACAAGACAGAGGTTGCTGTATCCTGGGTCATAATAAAGACTGCGAAAGAGACCAATAAAAGATGCTCAGACCTCCAGACCCAGATAAACTGAACACGCTTGAGGGAAAAGAGAAAAAAATGTGTAAGAAAAGGCGAACTCGGCTGAGAAAAATGATCAAGGTGCTCAAAGGGAGATTATAACCCCCAGACGGAGACACTCAGCAAATGGGCTGTTGTAACCCATTTCCCCAAGTGATGAGGCTCCAGGCCTTCGGAGACTGTGTTCTAAATCCTCCAGGCATCCCCGGCCATTGTCCCATTAGTACATTTCCGCGTGTGAGTGTGCTTCGAGACATCTTTTCAGCTGAAAGGTCGTTAAAAACAGAGAGCTCTGTGCAGCCTGAAGATCTGAGGCGGCTCAAGTGCTTAAGTGGTTCTGGCCGCGATGAGCGGCTGCTCAGGTGCCTGGCATCGGACGCAGAATTCATTGAACGGTGGAGAATTGATGGAGAATGGAGAAGAGGCACGAAACAGGAGACGCGCTGGTGCTTCGATGTCACTTTTCATCTGCTTGCCCACTAAAGGCAGGCACGGTACCATACGTGCTTCATTTTTCGGTCCCTAACAGCAGCTGCCGTGATGCCAGGTGCAAAGGAGGCATGTGCTTATGTTCGTGGGTGGGATGCCCACGTTGGAACAGCGATGCCCGATGTGCCTACTGGAGACTCAGCTCTACAGAGCCTTCCTTGCTAACTCCGTGGTCTGACCTTCCCCTTCGGCCAACCTGGGATGCTCTACGGTTCTCTCACACCGAGAAAAATTCACTGTGCCGTTAAAGTCTCAACATCTGGGCTAACCAATGGCCAATGAAGCTTCTTTGAACAACACTGACCTTAGGAACTGCCTCGGTTCTCCTCGCAAATGCTTCACCAGGTCTCGATTATCTTGAAGGTGAAGTCCAACCATCTCTGGCAGTCTCCTCCAGTTCAGCTCACGACACGTTTCCATCTCATATCTTGAAGTTCCCCGAACCTGCCATGCTTCTTCCGGCCTCTGGATCTTGCTCATTGTCCCCACCTGTTTAGGAATGCTCCCTCTCCTCCTTTACCTGTCCCGGGCCTGGCTCATTCCTTTAGGATTCATCACAGCATGCTTCATTCTGTGCTATGATACAGCCTTTTCTTTTTTCCTGTTCTGCGTTAGAAGATGCTTGAGGGTTGTTTGCCGTTCTATTCAACGCTGTCCCCTCAGTTCATATGACCGTGCCTTGTGCGTGCGAGGTCTTCATAAGTTCTTTACTGAATGAATGCATAAATGAGGTGATGGGCTTAAGATCAACCTAGGAAGATGGTCGACGCCACACTCTGAACAGTGGAGAGCTCTGAAATCCACAGCCGTTATCAGAGCTTATCTGGGGAAAATATCACAATCAACTAGAAGGAATCGGGCTCGACTTAGAAGAATCAGAATCAGCTTGAAAGCACAACTCGAAGCGACTTAGACTCCGGGGAAGACTCGCGAGCAAGTGGAGGGCATTCTTCCATGGCTTCCTTCTTGACCCGAGACTCGGGCTATAATATTGATGATATGGAGAAAGACTTTAATATAAATGAAAGAAGTAGCTGATCTTGTACTTTCTGCCAATCCTACCATTAATAATATATAAGTAGAAACTTCACACACTGCAGCGCTTCTCGTTTGGGGGTGGGGCGGGCTTGGGGAGGGTCCTGTCTCAGCCCACGTGAAAGTCCTTTCTCCTGTGTTTCGAAGTCCAAGTCAAACAGGGGACATCCGGCGTCTCGCAGCTGGTTATGGAAGAGATGGGAAATGGCTAGTGCGTGGACGAGTAGATGGACGGACAGCAGGATGGACGGACACCCGTAATCGTGTGTGTGCGTGGATGGATGGGAGGGGCGGAAGAGGTTGGGAGGGACATTGAACTAGAAGAATTGATCGGACTTGGTATTTCATTATATATTGAGAACAGAGGAGACAGAAGAATCAACTGTAATTAATAATTTTCAGCCTAGGACACTATGAGAATGGTGGTAAAAAAAACTAGGGAACATAGAATGATAAAACTGCTTTAAGGAAGCGTCTGTGCTTAGGGACATATGAGAAGTGATTTTCTTTTCTCGAAATGGAGGGATTTATTCTGATTGTAGAAGTAAGAGACGGTGTCATCAGAGAAGGGCGCTATATGTCACCATTGCTCCAATAGGACCTTTAAATTTGTTCCCCACAATACTTTACTCAGCTCACAGGGTAGAAGCACCGAGTCGGAAGCGTGTGCACGTGGGCGCGTGGGTTTGTAACCTGGAAATGTCCGGGGTGTTTAGGAAGAGCAGGGGTTCTGTTATTTCACTCACTCGACCTTCTGGCTACGAGACCCTGGCCGCATGGGGTTTCAGATACGAGTGTGACTCGTGGGTGAAATCATCAAGGAAAAACCCTTTTGCTTTCCTCAATTAAGAGCTGTTGTTATAGATATAAACAGCAACCTAAATGAAGCACTTCAAGAGAGCAGCGGAGGGAGCTGTTAGTTTTGACCGTGGAGATGAGATGAGCTAGAGGGGACGCTGAGCTGAGCCTCACCTATGCTGTCACCTCATCCCCCCTCCCCCACACACGTGAGGCAGACGCCAGCTCTGACTCTGACCAAGGGCTGCCGTGGACTAGGGCTGTGAGTGCGAAAATTATGAAGTCGTGTAGCATTTGTATTCATCTGCATTCACGCTCATACCCCCGGGGGATAACTCCATCCCTGCCAACCTCCAAAGAGAGTGGCTTAAGGACATGTTAATATTAAGCACAAATTGGGGCCTGAAATAGTGCCAAGAAGGAAATGATCTGTAATAAGAGCCGTTTGTCAAGTAAGGTGGCCCAGAGTTCAGAGAAGCAAGCAGATCCTATTGCCAGCGATGGGAGGGTCCCGCAGGTGGTCTCTAGGCTGCTGGCTGTCACTTCCTGAGTCATCAGAACATGTAGGATGGAGACATTTTGTGGATCAGTTGTAGGCACTCCTGTCATCAGCTCCCCTGCCTGTAAACCCAATAAGGTGCTCAAAGGTATCTATTCAGGATGAGGGAAGACACTGTCCACCCCCCCTCCCCTGCCCCCATGTCCTGGGGAAACAGAGATAAAAAAAAAAAAACAAACAAACCAAAAACAAAAAATCAGCAACCACAAGTCGTTTGCACAGAAACCAGGAGCATTAGCTTTGTTCTTGACCAATGTCAACAGTTTGGGGGCAAAATTCTCTGCAACTCAGGAAAATGATGGAACTTTAATCAGTGCTTTGAAATTCAAACTCAGGACAGGACCGCAGGGCAGGGTGGCGGGGGCGGAGTCTGGAGGAAGGTCAGGCTTCCTGGGCAAGGAGAGAGAGAATGCAGGATCTCTCTCCTAGTGCGTGGGGAGGGTTCTGGTCCAAGAAAAGGCTGCCTGCTCGGGAACTCTGCCTAGACAGCGTGGCGCAGGGAGGGGACCTCAGATTTGGGGTCAGGGCAGCACTGGGCTCAAATCCCAGCTGGGCCGTACTCACTGACTGGATGGCGGGGGGCGGGTCATTTATTTACCCGCTGAGCCTCAGCGCCTTCTTCTGTGTGAGAGGGTCAGAGCTGAGCTTTAGGGAAGTAGGCACTGGCAACCGTCTGTTTCTCCTGAGTTCTCCTTCGCCCAGGGCCACTGTGAGCTGACTGAGCCCGCACCTCTCCAGAGCCTCTGAGAGTGAGTTTTCAAAGGCAGACGTCAGCCCTTCTATTTCAAGGCTTTTTGTTTTGTCTTGTTTATTTTGTTCTGTTTTCCCAATTGATCAGGCAAGCTCGCTGCCTGGGGTCTTCAATCAATGTTCCATCAGTTGTTAGTCCACACTTTCCACACTGCCTTTTGTTTTTTTCCCCATCTCTGATGGGTAACCTTAGGCCTTCTAAGGGTTGGCTCAGGAATTTCACTGTGACGAGCAGGCTCCGGCTCCGAAAGCTGAGAGGGACTGGACAGAGAGCACGAGCTCCCCCCGGGCTTCTGTCCCTGTGGCCTCTGCCCCCACGAGGGGTAGGCTCAGAGGAGGACGACTGTGCAGAGCGCAGCCCCTCAGCAGTCTTGAGATCTGGGGCCCTCTGCACCGGCACCCCCTTTTGTTACGTTGGTTGGCATCTTGGTTCAAACATGTGACATGTGCCGGGCACTGGGCTGGCTTCTGGAGCTGCGGAGTTGGATAAAGTGCTGTCCCTTCGTCTCCAGGGTTCAGTCTTCTGTCGATGAGATAGATGATCACACACAGGTCAGCACACAACATGGTGTTTCTGGTGAACGGGAAGACCATCCGGGTGCTCAGACGAGGAATCTGGTTGTCATCTTTGATACCCCTGTTTGGAGGGGAGGCCATCAGCCCGTGATGTACCCCACCCTGTGAAGGGAAGGTCGACATGGAAGGTATGGGGGTCCTATGCCCCCTTCCTTCTCCATGTGGCTATAAGATCAAGTGTTTTCTTAATGGCCTCAAGGGAAGTTTATTTGCACACGAAAGATCACTGTAGTTACCTTGGTTTTAAAATTCATTACTGAGTTTATTATGTTTATAAAACAAGGTTGTGCTCTTTCTTAAGCTTTTTAAGTTTAGCTTATAAATTTTATTCTGTTTGTAAAGATCTGGTAAAAATTAACAATCACTTATAAGGAAACCTTGATTAATACCTAGTCTCATTTATAAACTTAAGGATTTCCAACTGTCTGTAATCTCGATATTCGATTTTCAATACTTTAAATGTCTGAATAACAAACAAAAGTCCCCAAGGACTCAAGTCTTATAAATTTAATAGATTACATTGAACTCATAAACATGATGATTCTTATGACATCATAAATGTTTAAGTACTTTATATAAATTTAGTAAAAATTTAACTTAAAAGAGCAAGTCTAAACCAATGACTGAATTACTCATTTTAATTGTGATCGCAAAGTTTAACTGCTTTCTCAATAAACCAAACTCTCTTAAATACAGACATTTATATGAAATTTATATATCGCTTTTATAATAAGAATCCATTTTTAAAACCCATACTTAATTACTTTATTTTTTGGTAAAAGTGTACCCAAACAATTATATGAGTATATACACTAAAATGTTAATAACTCTTAACTCTGGGTGGTAGAATTTTGGCTGTTTTTTATTTTCTCGTTTAAAACTTTTCTTCATTTTCTAATGACTATGTATCACTTTTTAATCCAAAGGAAGACATAATTTTAAAAAACATTTTCTAAGTGCCTGTTCTGGGATGGATGCCATGCTGGCTTTTACGGGGTGTTCCGGGGGTCCCTAGACCCGCTGTGCAGCCTCCCTCGGGGGCCATCACCAGATGGCCTGGACCCACCAGATGATGCAGCAGGCCTCATGGGGCATGCATTTTATAAACCTGTTTGTGCAAAGACACTTCTTATATCCGGCTCCAAGAGTTCTTTTTTTTTTTTAAGAGAGAAAATTTATACCTGAAGCCACACTCTGCAGTCTGAGCCTTTGGGACCATCATGCAAATTCAAGTTTAACTGAAGAAAAGCATAGACTAGAAGCTGTTCTCTTAAGGCCTGGTAGACAAATTTACTATGACCGAGTAACCGACTGCCCGACTTTCTGATGAGCTTAATGAATGATGAATCAATGAATAAACACATGAACGAAAGCGAATTAGTGACTAGTTTTGAAAATCTGAATCAATGAGTGAGTAGATGAGAAAAATAACTAATTAATTGCTGAATGACTGATTGATTGACAGAGCAAGGACTAACTGGGTAAATGAATGAATAAGAAGTCAAATGACCACCCAGGACTGAAACGTGTTGAGTAATTAATTAATGATGCAACTGAATGGATGAGAGGCTGAATGATTGACAACACCTGATGGACTCAGTTGTTGACTGAAAGATGGAGTACATGAAGAAGTGAATGAGGGAATGAGTGACTGTGGGCAAACTCAGGGATCGGAGGACTCAGTGGATGTGTGCATCTGACTTAACTGACCAAACAACTGCATGTCGGTTGTCTAAAACAAAATGATTAAGCGACTGTAGTAAACGAGAGACAGAGTGACTGATTGAATAAATGAATGAGCGAGTGGGAAGCAGAGAGGGCTTCACTGGATCTCTTTTGTCCTTAAAGCTGCTGTGGCTCCAGCTCCCACCGGTGTGTGCGCCCCACCCCCCCACCCCCGGCCGCACATCCCCGAACACCCTAGACCCATTGGTGCAATAACCCAGAACGCTCCGGGTCGCCTTCATTTTGTGGACGGAACCTGGGCCCCGGCTTGTGGCCTGTCTCGTTCTCTGGATGTGCCAACCAGTCTTGACTTCCAGGCTTGCTCCCTGGGGTGGCTAGGAACGCCGAGGCAGGCCTGAGGCTCAGGTGTTTGCCCAGGCACCGTGGGAAGGATCCAGAGCCTGGAGTGCGGCTCTTTCCCAGGACCCTTCCCAGCCTCTGGAGAAATCCCGTCGGGCCTAAGGTCGCTGTCGGGTGAGAGGCTCTGCTGCGCCAGCTCCGCCGGGAGGCCTGGAGCTCGTCCGTGTCACTGCGCCGGGCCTGATGACCTCATGTGCAGTCGTCACTTCTCAGGCCGTCAGGGCGGGAAGCTGATTACACAGCTTCACGACACGTGTTCTGCTGAGGAATGGCCGAGTCCACCTGGTTTTACCCATGTTTCTCTGTCTTACCTGAAACAGACTGATCCTTGAAAGAGTTTTTGTTGAAATGAAACCCTTTCCAGTGACTCATTCAGACTCAGCCTCTGGGGGAGCAGCCTCCTGCCCCTCCTCTCCTGCCAGCTTGACGCTGCCTCCGTGGCCGGGCGAGGGGCTTGTGCCGAGAGAGGCTCTGTGCCCTGTCAGAGGCCTTGTTCCCTAGGAGCTCACTGTAGCCTCTTGTGCACCCGTTTCAAATAATGGTGGATCTGTTGTCTGTTTGCATTTGTTAAAGGAGCCTTTTGGAAGGGTGTTTATTCTTAAAGGAGAACTTAGAGGTCAGCTTGAATTTCAGAGTGAGGACCTGCCAAATCCCATGGCAAAGAGTCTGAACACAGACACAGTGTTTATCTGTCGTCAGCCTCTCCGGTGTGGTATTAGCCGTTGGCATGGAATTAGACATTACCTGTGAGTGCCGGGCTGGAAGGGAGGTGGGGCTGGTGGAGACCGGGATTGACGACCGTGTGAGAAACCGTTCTGCTCGGTTAGAAGCTAACAAACAAGAAGACATTCCAATTAGACGTCAGCTTTCCCTGGAATTTGTAGTGTGGGCTTAACTTCTCCAGGATCCTCGCATGTGTGAACATTCACTTTGACCGGGGAGTAGGGGGCCGGAAGAATTAAACCAAATTCATCCCTCTCTCTGTCTAGGGTGTCTGTCTGCTTCCCACCTTTCCAATTTCCATAATCTGTCGGATTGTCATTACACGTTTAATTTATTCACTCTGTACACCGTCTGGCACATGATAGTGTCTGATGAAATCAATAAATGAATAAATGTCAAGTGCAGTTCATCCTTTAAGGCTTGGTTCAAATTCCACATCATCATTTAAGCGTTGCTTGAATTTGCTTACAACATGACACAAAAGAAAAATCAAGAACCTTGGAGATAGGCCAGCTTGGTTTCACACCCCAGTTCTTTTGCTAATTAGTTGTGTATTTAACTTCTCTCAGCCTGTTTCTTCTTCATCATTATCGCTACAATCACGATCACCATCATTGCAATAATGAATGCTCTTGTTTACCATGTGCCAGTTAAGCACACGGCATGCATCATCTTTTTAATCTTCACAAAACTCCGTGATGTAAGTTCCGTTATCTTCCACGCACAGATGAAGAAATCGAGGTGCGCGGAAGATCGGCGGCAGCTCTCTCTCTGTAAAACTCACTGTTCGGCAGGCTTCGGGCTGAGTCTTCTTGAAGCCACTCAACCGTAGGCTGACCAGTGCGTCCCAGCTCGCCTGCGACTGCTCTGAGTTAGCAATGGACGACCCATGTCCCGGGAAAACCCTCGCTCCTGGGAAAACCACCCGTGCGCCAACCGAACTGCCCCATACTTTTTGCAAAAAAATTTTTTTTTTTTTTTGGTTTTGCTCTTTATGTGTTCTCTTTCTTATAAAAGAAGTCCCTAACGAGGAGAGGAAGGCAGATCGAGGAAGGCTCCCCAGAGCCGGATAGATCCCTGGGTTGAGTTATTAGGCACTTGCCCTGGAGTCCCTCGGCTTCTCTGTGTCTGTCCCTGCCTCGTGTGAGTGAAGATAGTCCGGGGCATCGTGCACCTCCCCGGACGTGGAGCCCACCCCTCCCCGGGAACACGAGGCCATGGGTGCACAGGCATGTCTGCGGCTGGTGGGAAGGTCTGGGGGGCTGGGCTCAGACGGGGGGTGGCTGCAGAAACTAAGAGCCCAGGGTCCCTTGGGGTTCCTTGGCCTCTCTACTGGACCAGTGATGCCCCGGCTTCCTTTTCATCCTAACCTCTTTCTCTCTCCACCTCTCCATGGAGATGACGCCGGGCTGGACGGCCCTGCCCTTGGCCAGGGGACAGGTTTCTGCTTTCGAGGGGAAGCCCTGGATTTCTCTGTGTTTCGGGGGAGAAATAGGAAGGACTCTCCTGTGTGCTTCCTCGGGAGTTGCCAGAAAAAGTACAGGATGTCCAATTGATTTGAGTCTCAGAGGGATAACAAATTATTTATTTATTTAGCATAGGTGTGTCCCAAATATTTCATGGGGCATACTTACACTAAAAATACATTTGTCGTTTCTCTAAAATTAAAATTTAGCTGGGCAGCCTGTATTTTTACTTGCTAAATCTGGCAACTCTATCCTTCAGGCCCTTCTATTTTGCTCCTAACATGTCATTTGTTCATCGCCTTCTTATTTCTGACTCCCCGGCCCCATGAGGACAATGACTGCATGTTACTCGTTTTCACACCCCCAGCATCTAAACAGTGCCCTGCACTTAGCAGGTGCTGAGTCACGTGTCTGCTGGACAAATGATACCAGGAGTATCATTTCCTCTTCTCACTGTGACCCGCCTCAGGCGCCCACACTCGAACACACACATCGACAACTTGCCAAGGGCGCCAGGGCTTTATCTCATTCCTCAAGCAGCGGGTGGCGTTTTTACGCTGAGGGTTCTCCGCCCCGCCCCGCCATGGCTTCTTGTCGCCCTAGCATCTCACCAAGGTCTTGAGGTCGCGAAAGGGCAGAGCCCTCGGTTCTGTGCTGATTTGGGGAACGTTTCCTTGAGACTTCCTTCCCCTCTCCTCTGATTAAAGCTGTGTTTGCCTCACCTCCCGCTTTTTCCGCAATTACGCTAATTAAGCTAATTTTTCTTTGTTCTCTCTTTGCAATTTGCATAAATGGCAAATTTATATATAGTGTCCCTAATTCTCCTGTAACTGCTCTGTAATTAACAGGATACTCAGGCTAAATATAAATAAGTGTGGAAAGAGGAACAGCCTTCTGCTAAGATGCCGATAAAGGCTGCAGAAATGAAACGCAGAGCGGAGAAAACAATTCTGAGCCTTGTGATAAGCTCGTGATGCCTGATTGGGTCTCATTTGGGAGAGACTCGCTAAAGGTCAGCTGCTGCACAGTAGCGCTGAGTGCCCTGTCTCCCAGGGCAATTTCAGGACAAAATCTGGGCCGTCGGCTAGCAACACTGCTACAGTTGTGGAAGGTGGCGGAGCAGGGGGTATGAGGGAGGCTGGCGGTCAGTGGGGCTGGTCTCAGGCCAGCTGGGTCACGTCGAGCTAGGGAGTGATGAAACTCAATACCTAGGCTCAGGCACTTTCCAGCCACCACATACCAGACTCTCAGGGACCCTGTCACGTCATCGTACCGCAGTGATGGAGTCGTGCTTAAGACAGGACCACATAAAGATGAAGGTGTCCTTCTACGAACGTGCATTAACATATTTATGTATGGTTTACACAATAGTCCTTTGTCAATCGGTTTGGAGCAATGATTTAAAAGCTGGTCTTTGGATCCCGGTCTTAATTCTGTCTAAGTTTGTGAGTTGGGAAATCACACACCGTGTCTAATGCAGGTTCCCTCTTCTGTGGAGTGGGGTACAACACACAGGTGATTCCTGGAAGAGCTCACTCCCAGGACTCAGCACACAGTCGCACTCACAGCTTTGACTTACTATGGGAAAGAACACGAAGCAGACTCAGCCCAGGGAACAGGTGCGGCGGGGCAAACATGGGAAAATCAGGCACCAACTTCCCAGAGTCCTCTCCCGGTGGAAGTGCACAGAACACGCATAGCCCCTCCAGCGACACGTGGGAGGAGCTGTCTGCTGGGGATGCTCGTTGGAAACTGGGTGCCCAAGGCTTTCACTGGAGGCTGGCCAGGCAGGCACCCTCCGCCTGGTGCCGAATCCTGGACTCCCTGGAGGGAAGCAGGCGTTCGGCGCAAACCGCTCATTGATGCAAACAATCTGGGCACCGTGCATCACCCCTATCCGTTAGGGGATGGTGGGCGCCGTCTCGAAACCCATCCTCCCAGACAGTAGCTGAGGGACGACTTAGCAGGCCCGGGGGCAGGGGAGAGGAGCGATCCGGGGTCCAGGATCGCTGAGTTAACGCTCCTTTGACGTCATCATGAAGCAGTATCCAGCATATGACCTTATAAAGTGAAATATACAAATGGGGTGACGAGAGCCACTCTGACTTAGGTTAGGGACCCAGTCCGTCTGTGGGGAAGTAACTTAGGCTCTCTGAAAATCATAATAATGCCAGTTCCTCAGTGAGATGGGTTTACAGTAGTTCACTGTGTATTTATGTGGCTTAAATGGGATAATGTACGTAAAGAGCCGGTTTGTCCTGGCCTCTGTGCCGAGCATGGCGTTTGGCACAGGACAAGCATCCAATAAATGTTTATTGATAGGATGGGACCCCTTTAAGCAGATGGTCAGCAGGAGGTCTTTTAAAAGACTGGCCTCGAGGCCGGCGTCAGTCCGCAGGAGTTGTGGATGTCCCCAGGGATCACCTGCATCTCGGACGCTTGTTTCCCTGTTTGGCAGAACTCAAAGATCCCTCGCTTCAACTTTGCATCAACGGGAAGGTACTCAAAATACTCAATTATATTTTTAAAAGGTCAAAAACAGGTTTTTTTAAAAAAAATCATTTTAGTTGAAAGAAAGATTTTCAATAATTTGGGGGGGATAAGGGAAATCACTTTTACTAAATGGTTTGGCGATAAATCTTTTCATGGTGTCAGAAGAGAAATGCCTTTTGTACTGAATGAAGTTCGTTGCAGGCACCTCGAAGGAAGCCTTCGTTGGCGTCCCCACTAGCTGACGAGGGCCACTGCAGCGTGACTTGAGGGGAAGAATGCAGATTTTGTCTGAATTCCAGAGCTACTTCGAATCCTGGCCATCCTTTGTGTGACCTTGAACAAGCCAGTTAAACTCTGAGTCTCTCACTGGAGGTAAAGGTTTGATTATTTAGGATCCCGACCAAAGTAACGATTCTCCCAAAAGACCAGTTAATTCCAAGAGACCATCGGGAAATCTCCTTAGATGTTTGGTTTAAAATTATAATCATGGCTTTGCCCCTATTAAAAGATGAGGTACTGACACAGCATTAGACGGCTTTGCTGAGTGACAAATGGCCTCCAAATCTTAGCTATTTATGACGACGGACATTTATTTCTGGGTGTCATACCCTAGAAGCTGTGGACATGTCTCTGTTCCACGTGGCTTCTCATTCAGGGATCCAGGCTCAAGCAGTGGACCCCACGTGGACGTGTCCATCCCTGAGACCGAGGAGGACAGCAAGGAAGTTCAAATCAGACCGACTGGCATTGCAGGCTCCTGCTTAGAAGCGGCGTAGTCACTTCAGAAAGATGTTGTTTTTCTCAAGACTGAAAGTCTGGTGGAGCCTGAAGGTGAGAATTCTGTTCCCACATCTCTGCGGGAGAGGAGCTGAGTGGATGCCCGTTTGCAATGCTTCTCTCCTCCTACTGTTTTGAAAGGTTCTGATATGAGGGAAGAGATCCTCTCGGGAGTCCGTGCTCTTTCATGATTTGTCAATCAGCTTCTCGGCAAGGTGCCCGCAAGTCTGCTGTAACCGATGGAGATTCGAAGAGGGAGCGGATCTGAATGCAGGGCTGGAGTGGAAGAACGTGTTTTCATCCGTGGTCTCTGGCGCCCTTGGCAATCTTCCTCGGAGGAATTTCGTCACCGTGCCCCCAGCCTGCCAGGCTCGAGGGCCCAGCTTCTCCCCTGAGCAGCAGACGCATCTGTTTAAGTGGGGAAAAGCCCGTCATGGATGTACATCAGGGCAACTGCCATTCATGGTTCTTTGCTGCCTCTAATAACCTCAGGTCCGAATGAGTGGGACCCGTGTGATTTTAGAGGAATGGGGCTTAGAAGATAAGGGGGTGTTGGACTGTGATCCAAATCTCTTATTTATAGTGGGAAACAGGTCAGAATGGGGAAATGACTGGCCCAGGGTCACATAATGCGTGACAACAGGTGGGAGCCCCGTTAGCCACTTCTGATCCTGACAGCAAAGGAACAGGGTGGTCGCTAAGCTTTTCAGCTTCGACCTGCCTTGTTTCCCCCCAGAGGCCTTCAGGTTCTCTCCTGGATTCTAATGTCCTCAAGTGTGCATATCTCGGTGGCCAGTCTTGCAAAAAAGTGTGACCGTAGATCAAGTAAATGTCACCTGCATTTACTGAATGCCAGTTATAAACCCGGCCCTCTGCTACGTGCCGGACAGTGAAAGGTGTAAGAAAACAAAAATAAAAAAAAAATAGGGTCTGCCCTCAAGGCCTCACTGTTTGGTGGGAAACACGGACTTGTAACCAACCATTTGTCATGCGCTGTGCAAAACCCAGCCAGAGGTCGCTAGTTCAGTACCGATGCTGAACACGGGAGAAAATCATGAGGCTCTTCCCGGTCACCATCGCTCCACGAGAAGTCCCGTCCATCCAGAAGCTCTGGATGGGACCTCACTGGGACATAGGATCTCGGCAGGCGGAATTCATTAAGAGGAGGTCATATGGGATTAGGATGGGCCCTAAACCCAGTGAATGGCGTCCTTTGTGAGCGGGCCATGTGAAGACACGGACATAGAGAGAAAACACGTGACGACAGAGGCAGAGATTGGAGGGCGGCGTTTACAAACCAAGGATCGCCAGGGATCGGTGGCCACCAGGAGCTAGAGGAGGAGCATGGAGCAGATCCTTCCTTAGGGTCTTCATGGGGAACGTGGCCCTGCCAGCACCTTGAGTTTGGACTTCTGGCTTTTAGAACTATGACAAATACGTTTTTATTATTTTAAGCCACCCTTTTGTGGGTTTGCTCTGGCAGACGTAGGAAATTAGGGTGCTCGTCAGGAGAAGGGGCTTGGGTTTATCGCCCAGGCTGCGGGGAGCTGCCGAAGGGCAGACCTGGTTATCACTGTGAGGCCGCCTCAGATCTCTGGGCTGTTTTCTGCCTTTCTCTTCTATAAATGGACATAGACATTGTGTCCAGTGGACTCTGCTCCCTAACACCCCTGTACCACGAACCTGCTGTGCAAAGCTCCCACCTACACAGAAGACAGGCCAGGTCCACCCACCACCCAGGGGCACGTCCTGCCCGCGCTCTCTCCCTGACCCTCCCACCATCCGTGCCCCGCCCAACCATCCTCTGAGCAACTGCGTGTCATGTAACTCAGTTTATCAACAACTCTGCGAAATGCTGTCCCTTTAATCCTCTCGTTTCATAGATGAGGAAGTGTCAGCTTTCGTACTCATTCTAACGCATCTCAGAAACCTCCTCTTCGTTCCCTTGACTGGTCACAGATCATCCTATCTATGAATTCATCCCGGGTGTGAATGGCTGGCTCTGCCTTTTTACCTGTGCTGGGTGATGATATTCACCTTCCAAGAGGGGAGCCTGGAACGGCCGAGCCTCACCCACTGGTCCTCAGCCCTGGTTATGTACCAGAATGACCTTTATTGCCAGATTAGAAGAAGGAAATAGGTTCTACTTCTGAGACTCTGGTTCAGTAGCTCATGGGGGTTCCCGTCAGCTGGGCTTTTTGCAAAGCCCTGTAGGAATTCCAAGGCACATTAATAGTTGTGAAGTGCTTCAGCTCCAAACAGTTCAAGCCCTGGGGCAAGCTGTGCTTGGCAATGAACGTTTTTTAAGCGGATGGGGCTCGGGTAGGTTGAAACCGTATCGTGCTGTCCAACTATACTGCAGCAGTGGTGGTAATAATCATGAGGATCTAACGATGGGAGGTCAAGGTCTAGTTCTGTTGTTTTCCATGTATTAATTGATTACCTAGTACCATTAATTGAACAGTCCTTTCTTGTGCACTGATTTGTAATTCTAACTTATTTTTAAAGTCGTAATATATGGGTGACTTTCTTTCTGGGTTCTTCTTTCTCTTTCATCGATCCGTGTGGAAGCTTGTGTGCAGAAACAGCTCCAGCTTAGTGTAGTGGAGGCCAGAAGGGAAAAAGGTAGGAACGGCTGATGTGTTAGTCAACAGTGTTTGTCACATGCTTTTGCTCCTTGATCCATTCATGTGACAAATTCGATCAATAGATTTTTCTAATATTGAACTATTCTTCCATTTTTGTTCTGTGTGTGTCTGTGTGTATAAATACTTTGCTGTAAGGTATAAATACCTTGCTGTAAGGTATCCGTTTGCTAATAGGATTTTTGCATCTTTGTCCCAAAGTGATATTGTCATTTTCTTTCCACTATTATCCTCATCTATTTGGTATCGAGTTTACAAATAACTTTTTAATTTCGCCCGATGGTTTGCGTCTTGCCATACCCACAGACAGCGCTCTTAGTTTCAACTAGATATTTAGATTCTAGGTCTGAGTAGGTCACTCCTGGCACCGAGTCGTGCCCAGTTACATGTCAGCCCCACACAGGAAGCTCAGATTTATAGCTCTTTGCCAGGCATCTATATTCGATTCACGGTCTTCCCAGGAAAGATGCTCTTCACCAGTCATGGGCCTTTTTTCCTTCTTCCTTAACCATAAGTTATGATGCCTGGACCAGAGCTGACATTGCCCCATTACAGCTGTTCAGGGTTGTTAACACCCAGTCAGATTTATCCATCCAGAAAGGATTTTTTTGTTTGTTTTGTTTTGGCCCTTTACTGTCAGCTCGTTTTCTTCTTTCTAACCTCTGCAAGGGCTTGTAGAAGATAGTAATTTTCCATTCTTAGAAGGTTCAGTGTAACCTGAAATTATCTTATGCTGTTGCTCTGGTGGAGGCGGGGGGCAGATTTTTTACCACAAATTTAATTTACTGAATGGCCAGTTCAGGGTTTCTGTTTCTTCTTGAGTCAATTTTGGTATTTTTTATTTTTCTGAAAGTATTAATTTTATCCTAGTTATCGAAATTATCGTCATAATACTATTTACAGCATTGGTTAATGCTTGCTAAAATTTCTGCTGAGATTACTGTTATGTTCTTTAGTCATTCTTAATATGGTTTGTGTCTTCTCTCGACCGGCCGTGTCAGAGAGTTAGTTACTTTTTGAACCTCTTCAATGAGCTTCCTTTAAAAAAATAAACATCTTTACAGCTTCCTTATTTTCTATTTAATTGGTTTTTTATTTTATCTTGATTTTATCTTTTTAAGTTTCTTTCAGTTTATTCTGCTTCTTTTTCTAGCTTTTGAATTACATATGCAGCTTCTAAAGATTTTTTTTTCTAATACATACATTCAAGACAATATACTTCCCTCTAAGTATCCTTAGAGTTACATTACTCAAGTTTTAATATGAAACGCTTTTATCATCATTCACTTCTAGATTTCCATTATGATTTCTACTTTGACTCATGCATTATTAATTGTATTTTTTCAATTTCTAAACATATGTTGTGCTTCTTCGCACAGTTTCACTCAAGTAAGGTGGTGACAGCCTATTCTCCGTACAGCAATGAAGCAGAAGGTTCCCAGAAGAGAATTATGGTGGAGGTAATAAACATATCAGGTTTATGTCACATGCACAAAAATAAAGATAACGTTCTAAGATCAAGTATACGACTGCTTAGAATAATGTTTACTTACCACTGAGTTTAATCTGTTCTTTTTTTTTTTTTATGGGCACGTTATCATTCAACCAACATTTAGTTATTACTTAATATATGCAAGGTGGGCTTGGGACTGGGGAGACAACGTGAACAGTTCTGTGAAGGGGTCAGTGGAAAGTGTATGGGGTAAGTAGAAGACGGACATCTGACCCAGAGAGCCGTCAGGTGAGAATGAGGAGGCTCCACAGACCCTAGGAGGGGAGGGCTGAACCGTGCCTTGGCACCTGGGAAAACGCATGGACAGTCACCGAGTAGGTAGACTTAAGTACGATGCAAGAATGAGTAGAACATTGAGTCATTTCAAAATGGTGTCTAGAAATAATGTCAGAAGAGCGACAGGATCCGGAGCAGGGTAGACTTTTCTTAAGCGATGGTTCGAAAGTTGAACTTCACCTCTGTCCTGAGCCGTCCGGCCTCTCCAGGAACGCAGGCTGCTGCTTTCGCTCTGAGAACCACACGGGCGGTCTTTATCTTTTTCTAACAGAAAACAAGAGCTAGCCGGTCTCAAACAACCGAAGACCATCTGCCTCCCTCACACCTCTGCGGGTGGAGAGCGGAAACGAGGGCACAGCAGCGACGGACTCCGTCCTTAGGAGCCTTCTCCCATCCACTCCGTGACACGCTAGAGACGGCGCTGATGCTGCGCTTCACACCGCAGTCGAGGGAACTGAGTGTCAGGACGTAAAGGACTTGCCCAAGATCACACGGCTAGAAAGTAGCCCAGACGGGATTCAGTCCCTTCAGGTCCGACAAAAAAAAGCCTGTCTTCCTCTTCGTCTCTCTGGGAAATAAGAATGTTGATTTTTCTTGCAGGCCTCCCAAAGGTAATAATGCAGACGTACGAGCAAACTTCAGCGTCACCGAAGGCTCTGTTGCAGTTACCCACACACAATAGGGCTTCACGGTGACCAGAGCAAAGGTTAACTTGTGATACAATTTGATCAGTTAGGATGCTTCAGCTAAACATAACCGACTATCCAACCAAACATGATTTAAACAATAGTTGTTGTTGTTGTTGTTGTTGTTTCAATAACAAGGTGTCCAGACACAGGTGGTCCCAGCACTGATTCAGAAGCTCAATGATTTTACCATCCAGGACCCAAGCGTTCCCTTCTCTCTGAGCCGATGTCCGTCCCCAGGGCATCAATCAGAGCCGCGCTGCTGGTCCCGAGATGGCAGTTCCACAAGGAAAAGCGGGTCGCGGTGTCTTCATTTTTTTTTTTTTTTTAAATCTTTTGTCTCATGCAGCAGGAAGGCATAGTTTCTGAAAGTCTCCCCGCCAAGTACAGGCAACTTCTGTTCATGTCGCGTTAGCCCAAACTGATCCCAGAGACACCTGTCATTGCAAGGAAAGATCTGTGACAAGGACCTAGTGCTTTCATTCCCCACCAGGGGAGACGGGCTTTGCTAGGACGAGGACGGACAAGGAGAGTCGTCCCTGGTTCGGCAGCCACAGCAGTGTCTGCCCCAGAAGCACGATTTAATAGCATCTTATTGCTGCTTCCTGTTTTGCATTGATTGCCTTCTGATTTCTGCACATCTATGATTAATTTAAGAAGGGGAAACAATTACTTATTACTTAGGAAGTCGAATCTGTTCCCTGGAAACACTTTCCGAGCCCAGCCGATCAGATTTCCTCCACGGAGCCTTGGAGTCCTTCCCGAGGGATTCTTTTCATTGTTTCAATGAACTTCGACCCTCGGGGGCCACCCAGAGAGTCTTAACATCACTTTTGTTTCAAGGAGCAGTGGGGGTGGCAAAGAGGACACACACTGATGTAAGAGAGACCCCGTTGATAGCGTGCCCTGCTTTCCCGTCGTGTGGCAGCTCTTCAAAGGTGAAGCCAATGCCCTGGACCCCGCCCCGTCCCATTATACGTTCCCCACGAGTTTCTCCTGATGAAGATTAGCTCAGTCTCCAATTTTGCCTCCAATTTCTACGTTCCGCACTGGCTGCGTGGGCAGGGGTGGCAAGATGGGGTGTCACCGAGTAAAATCGGATAATAAAAACTAGATGACACCGTTTTTTGAAAATGCGTCCCTCATGCAAAATGCAAGATGTGGCAGCTTTCCTCCACGGAACTGCCCGAGAATTGAGTTTGTCATCGCTGAGGAAGGAGATGATTTTTATTGCCGGACTTTTTAATGTCTTGGTGCTTATGAGTGAATATAGATTTTTATTTGTTTATTTTTTTATTGCCACTTTTGAAATCCTTGAAGACCGATGCGCCAGTTCTGAATTTATTTAGATTGCCATGTGTAATGAAATACCATTTAATTTTATCTCTTTGAATTTATTCTATTTTTCCTGTTCTCTTGCTTTCTTGAAAGTTGGCCAGAATGTTTGTCACTGGCCCCCTTAATAAGGTCCCAGATTAGGAAGCACTTATGGAATAAATGCCTTCATCATATACATATATATTTGGCAGCTCGTTTTGATTTATAATTTAGTTCTTTTCCTCCAGTTGATAGGAGGGGAGCCTGGCTTTTGAGAATGCCACGGTGTACTTCTTGAATACAATGTATGCGTTAGAAGTAAGCTGCTAGCTTCCACTGGTTTCTGTCTGTCCATGCGTTTTTGGTTATGGACAGCCATGCATGTGCTGTGCTTCGGTGAGGATGATGGATGAAGGACAGAGGACGTGGACCTCTTAGCCGGGCCAGAGTCTGAGAAACTGAGAACATTTTCCCTTATCACATTGGTGCAATTATTGGCAATACTTTGCTTTCAGAAAAAGAGGGAGAAGAAGTTACTCTTACCTGGGCATGTGCTATGGCAGGAACTAATGTGCCTATGAGGTCAAAGTTACAGGGACTGTGTCTTATTTGTTCTCTCTTTCTCCCAGGTCCCATTCTGTGGGAAGCTGGAAGCAATCCTTCTGTAGCTTTGGCCCAGCTGGCCAGATCCAGGGGCAGAAGCACCCAGGAAAGAAGCCAGAGCAGCTAGGTGGTCATTCATTCCCCAGAAAGAGGGAGGAGTCAAAAGCACCTCTGCCAAAATGATACGCATGACCCTGCCTCCATCCCCCCACCCCACCCACCACCGTAGAGTACCTGGGATTGTCTGAGAAAATTCACTGGCCCGGGACAAGCCCAAAGGGCAGCTGGTTGGGATTTGTTGGAAGGCTGAGTCTTCATTTGGCTGATCAAGGAATACGGTTTGTAGGCCGATGGGTGTGGAGTGGGAGGTGCGCTCCACAGGAGAGAGATGACAGCTGCCATGAGGAAGGAAAATTTGAGAAAAGAAAAAGAGCTTAAAGAAGAAATTCGGAGCTGGGCATTGGTATATGTGATTTATTTCTCTTCTTTGTAACCTTAAATAGCCTTCAGAAATAATACTTAAAAAAAAGCAAACTACCTTTATCTCTCCCAGGTTTTAAGAGTTGATTTCTGATTTGGCAGAGGAGGAGGGAGTTTGGGGTTAGTGTGCGTGCACGTGTGTGTGTGTCTGTGTGCGTGTGTGTGTAGTGTGCTATGCTGTGTGTTTTGGTTTGCTTTTTTGATGCTTATGTAGTAAGAAAAGACTTAAGTGTAGATGGGGCTACCAAGACTTTTAGCTAAATCCAGGTTACAGCAATGGACAGAGCTCAGAGGCCATGAAGGTGGCTCAGGACGGAGCTGGGCAATGAAGAGACGCGTGCATGATTTTCTCACCCTGATGAGCCCACTGCTGAATCTTCTGGGGCTTTGCAGGACTGAGAACTTGGCCTTGGCTGTGTTGAACTGCTTTGGGTTTTTTTGTTGTTGTTGTTACTACAGCATAACCTAACCTATGCTATCTAATACATGAGTGAAACATTTATTAAACCTTTGCTATTGCTGGCTTTACACGAGGCCATTTGGATAAACGATGACAAAGATACTCATGAGTCACGTTCTCATTTAGCTAAATAATGATGAAGTAGAGAAATAAACAGACAACTCTGGCACAGCGTGATACGGACTCAAATACGATTTGCTCTGGGAGCATAGGGCAGGAGCATTTAATATAATCCGAGATCAGGAAAGCCTTTCTAGAGAAAGTAGCACTGAATCAAAAACTGGAAAATGAATGCTGGTTAGGAAGTATGCAGAGGTGTTTTAAGGATGAGGTGTCATGCTGTATATGAAACTCGCGACAGTCCTTCGTAAAGAATTCCATGTATCACCTTAATTTTTTCAAGTACTTTTACCTAGATCTAGTCACCTTCTTTCCAGAATAATGCAAAAGTCTGTCTCCTTAATTCTCAGCACAAAAAATCCTCTCTCTCTTCTGAATCCCGTCTACTCAGAATCCTAGAGCATCCACACTGACTCTGGTATAGCCATGAGTATTTACGGGCTTCAGTAATAGTACGGACCAGGCAGGAGTCATTCCATCTTGTGACTTAGAAAATACACCTTAGCGACTGAGTCATAAAATCACAAAGGCATGGAACGTTTGGATGAGAGACCAAAGGGAGAAAAAAATAAGAGTTCCTCTTGGCATACGAATGATCTCGACACAAACCTGTAATTAGATGTTGAAACCGAAGGCTCTGATGAGCACCATGCGGAAGCAGACGAGAGACTCAAAGCCAGACCCGGAGGTCTGGAATTTGCAGAGAGTGGCCCACAAGGCCTCCCCAAAGAGAGTTAAGGGGGCGGGAGGACGGAAATTGTCCAGGAGGTGTCTTCAGGGGTGCTGCTGTCCTTTGGGCTGACGTTTGGTGAGCCTGCAGTGGAATCATCCCAGGAGACCTGAAGCATGTTTTTGCAGTCAAGATCTGACTGCCAGGCAGGAGATGCAGGGGGCAGAAGAGGGCTGCTGTGCCGCACTGGGGTGCAACCTAGGGGACCCCGCTGACTGGGAATCCTGCGTTTCCCACGAGCTAGTGTGGGACTCTCTGGTGTGAAAGCAAGCCAGGTCGGGAAGGTTCCAATTGGTAGGGCTCCCAGGGGGCGGGACCCTGTCATCAAGAACCTGGGTTCCTGGAGTCTGAGCTGCTGCCCGCTGGGTTGGGGGAGCCTCAGGGGATGTTCTCAGTAGTAGAATTGCCTGTCTTTTCCAAAAAAAGAGTGCATCTTAGTGTTTTACAGGTGAACGAGAGGGAAGTCAACTTTCTTTTGATGGATTTAATTCTGGCAACTCTACTGAGTGCTCACAGGGGCCAGGTAGGAGCTGGGTGGGGAGGGCTCACAGATGGGACCAGGTCCCTGCCCTCTGCACGTTTGCGATCTGACAAAGTACAGGTGGGCCCCTTGGACACTCCACGCAACAGAGGCCCTTGGGAAGGGAGGCGTCTGGAGCATGTGGGTGCAGAGGTGGAAGCTGCTGGGTAAAGGGCAGGAAAGGAGATTGCCCTTGGCCACGGGGCTCGCAGCTGGAGCAGAGCTTGGGGTTCCGCCTCAAGGACAGTCGGTGCACGATGGGTTCCGAGCTCACGTCCCTCTGCTTCCTGAACCTGCCAGCGGCTCAGTGTGGCGCAGTGGAGGGGGTGCCAGTCTTTAGGACACCCCAATTCTAGTTCCTGCTCTGGCCGATCTGCTCGGTGGCCTTGGATGATTTCCACTTTGAGGCTCAGCCTTCCTTCAAGCCCCCGGCAACCTGGGGAGTGGGCGGGGCGGGGTAAAGTCTCGTCTTGAGAGCTGAGTGTCAGGGAAGCAAGGAAAGAAGCTTCCGAAGGGAACGCTGCAGTCACCCCGCGAGGTGGGCCGCCAGCACCCTGACTTCACAGATGAGACAGCACCCTAGCGAGACCGAGTTTTCTCCCCGAGCCCGTGCGGCTGATTTAGGTGACAGCGTGTCCCACAGCGCGCCATCAGCCTCCAGACGGCGTGTCCTTCCACGTCCGCTCACACATTTGCGGTAGGAAAGCCTGGGTGTGATTTTCAGAAAGCGTGCAACGGCACCTCCACCAGCGTGAAGACTTTCCACACTTCAGAAAATTCGTAAGACATCTGCCTCCGCATATTTTTAGCATCCGTACAGCTCTGAGGCCACTTCGCAAAGGGAATACTATGAAAGGGCCACCAATCTTTACATGCCCATGACTTTGAGGGACCAAGATTTTTTTTCCTTTCTGAAGCAAATTAACATCCCATCAGTATAGATAATTTAATAAACCTATGAAAACGAAGCTCTGGCTCTCATTAAAATGAAGCCACTCATTTACTCTGTCACCATATGGAGAAAGTTTCCTGTGACTCACTGGACCCCAAATCATCTCAAAGCCTACAGACTCCCAAACTCTTCCCTCTTTAAAAATTATTAAATTTATAAAATCCTAGTGGAATGGCTTCGATCTAGTATTCCAGTGCAGAAAAGTCCCATTAACTGAAGTGTCACTGAGTCACACAAAGTGGAAATCTGGGCGTGAAACAGGCCAAAGCTGACTTTCCAGGTCAAACGTTTGCAGCTCCGTGGACTCACGCCTCTTTCATCATGATGTTCTGGTGGCACCCACGCCCCATTTTCCTTCTCACCGGCCCCATCTTTATTGCTTCCTCGGAAGCTCTGGTCACCATCTTGGCACAGTTGCCCCAGGTGATCTGTGGGAAGTCTCGATGCGCCCCCAGCGCTGCCCGGTGACCGCGCCACACTGTCCACCGCAGGGCGAAGCCGTCTCTCCTGCTGCCCTCCCGGGCCCTCCGCGGTCCGCACGCGCCCCCCTGCTCTGGCCTCGTCCCTCTCGCAGTTACTTTTCCTCCGATGTCACCTCGGGCACGCTACCCCATCGCTCATCACCACACGAAGTCACTCACCCTGCGGCCCCACGCGCTGGTCTCTCCCACCTAAACCGCCCCCCCGCCCCCCCCCGCCACACTGCCACCGCATTCCCCTCCGCTGCTCCTCCTGGTCCCGCCTGCAGCCAGACTCAGACGAAGCCCTAACTTCCTCTGGGAAGATTCGCCCCACTCCTCAGTCCTGAGCAGGATGACTCCTTTGTGTTCTCATGGTCCCCTAAACGACCCCCATTGTTGGCTCATCACCGTGAACTGTCACCGCAGATTAATTTATCTGTGTCCATGAGGAGACCATAAGCTCCTACAAGGTGGAAACCACCAGAAGGTACTATCAGAAAAGTACCTGTCGGCGCATAGTAGAGTCACAGTCTACGGCATTTGAAGGAGTGAAGGAACAATGGCAGCCACCCTGGGGGAACCGCATCTCAGGAAGCTGCCGCTCGGCGGTTTTGGTGACTGTCGCAGTCAGTGGGTTCTAACGTCACACCGTACTCGGTCCATCTCTAGGTCTCCAGCAGCACGGGCATCATGCCCTGGACGTGCTCAGTGCTCAGGAAATGGTTCTGCACGCATAGCGAATGGTGTGGGCCGTGCGGCTCTGGCTGCGAGCACGTGATTTCCTGGGAGCTGGAACCGAGTGTGGTCACAGGGCTACAGAAGGACAGCTCAGCCAGTTCCAGTGACCCAAAAGCAAGTCCACTGTCTCCGCTTTTGTCCTCTTCTCTAGGTCACCTCAAGAACGATTGGGAGAAAGTCAAAACAGCTGGGTGATTCCATTAACCACCCATAATCCGGGAATGCTGCGGGATGCTTTTGAAACTGAAGTAGCGATGTCTCCCCACGGGCCCATTAACCTGCAGCCGAAATTAGGTTATGTAGAAATAACATTAAATAAAGACCCACAGTCCTCGGTTAATTGAAAGGCAAACTTGTGAATTATAAGGTATTTTCTTTGAAAGGCAGACTATTCCATCGCCCCAAGACCCTTGGGACCACTCTTGAGTGTCCAGCTTGAGGTTCGTTTTAGAGTAATTTCCTTTTGGGGGAAACTTTAGAAATCTATTTGTTGTAGAAAACAGTTTGAAGTGGGAAAAATTAAAAGCTTTGGAATGAGATCCAGGTAAGGTAGGTTTAAATCTTGGATCTGCCACGTAATAGCTCCGCGACCTTAGAGAAGTTACTTAATTTCTCTGAGCTCCAACAGTGTTGTTCTGGTGAGGGAGATGATAATACGTATCTCCCAGTCTTGTGAGGAAGACAGGCACATATCCAGAAGGGAGTTCACTGGAGAGAGAGCGCTCTGGGAGCATCCAGGAGGACCACCTCGTCTGCCAGCTCCACCTGAGCCGAATCCTGAAGAATGAACAGGTGCGAGCAGGTTAAGGGGCGGGCCACCAGGCCCGGCCCTGGAAGCCACATTTACTAGTACCAGGTCCTGATCACTAAAAATATGAGGGGGTGGAGGTCAGTTTACTGACCAAACACCCTGCTTTTCACTCTCTCCCTCCCTCACTTCCGTCCAAGTGTCCATGTTTATTTCCTTTCATCCTTCCTGTGAAAATTCCATACCCTTTCTCATCTTGGCTTCAGTAAAGCCTGAAGAAAACCGTCAAGGTCGCAGGGGACAGATCTTGTTCCACCCTTCTCGATGGCACCAGTTGCTGGGAGGCAAGGACACCGTCGCCGTATCCCTCTGCCTCCGGCCGATGGCAGGGAGTGTCGTGTATGTTCCCACAAGGGAGCACGCTGTCCATCCTCCTGAGCCTTGCGGGCCTGTCATGGAAGGCATCCGGGAGAATCGAACTCTGCCCTTGCCCTGTCCGAACGCAGGGCCTCTGCAACCTGCAGCATCACAGGGCTGGCCCGTACCCGAGTGCATCTGAAGCGCTGGGTGCCGAGGTCCTGCGGCCAGTGGCTCCTGAGACTCTTCACACCACGCCCTGTGCTTTGCTGATGGAGGTGGCGGGAGTGGTTGCCATTCTCTCTGTCTTGTGGTTTAGGAAACTGAGCTCAGAGGGGCTCCGTGATTTTCCTAAATTGCGCAGCCAGTATTATATTAGGTAGAGATGACAGGCCTGGCCTCCTCCATCCACATCCAGTGCTCTTCCATTATGCGCTACTGAAACACATTTACAAATAGCTAGATTTTGAGCAAGTGTAGATGAATAACCCAGGAATTCGCTTACACTTTTACTTTCTGGTTTTGACTTTGCTTATACCTACATTAAGAGCCGAAGTCTTTCGTACGAAATCTGCCCTCTCTGTCGTTCTCCATCTTCGTTGGGACTACTGCTGTCATATCAGCCCATCACCCAAGCAAAAACCTTCTGTCTCCTCAAACCCACCTGTCCTCCACCTGCCACTTATCGCGAACCCCAGGTCCTGCAGTTTTGGCTTTACAAATACCTCTTCCGTGGGTTCCTCCTCGCCTTTCCCCTCTGCCAGTCTGCTGCCCTCCCCCAGGCTCTTCCTCGCCCAGTAGAGCACAGTGGCCTTCCAGCTGGTCACCTTTCTGGGGAGGTTCCAGTAATCAGTGCTCCACGCATCAGCAAGACAATCCGTTAGCATCACCGTAAATCCCATAAGTGACCACCCATTTCCTTGGGAAAGCAGCTCTTCACAGCAGACCATCTCCGAACCTGGCGAGGCGCCACAGCCTTCAGACAGAACATCCCGAATCCTCAGGACAGCTCTACAAAAGAAACTGGTTATCTCAAGTTCACAGTCGGAAAGGGGCAGAGCTGGACCTCCGTCCGGTACAGGAGGATGTGACGACTTGGCTGTGATCTGTTCACCACACTGGCTACCTTAGCATCAGACAGCCTCACATCCTGCCACCAGACACCCCTGGCACCCTGCCCCCGGACATGCCGCCCCTGCTGTCTCTCCAGGTGGTTTTGTGTTCCGTGGCCCCACAGGCGCTCATCTACCCCTGCTTGCAAAGCCTTTCTAAGCTGAGGGTGGAACTCAGGACTTGCTCACTCCAGACGCCTTTTCCGCCATGGAGCCCGCCTCCCTCCCACGTGGACTCTCTTCATTGTAGGTTAAGATGCTCTAATCGTCACAGATGAGGATAGAGACGCGCTCCTGGGGACCGCTTCAGTTGGTAGTTAATATAAAGGGATAGGCCTCTGTTGGCTCCTTCTGGGAAATTATTTCAAGATTTAATTTTTAAAATGTAAAGGAAACAAAACTTGATTCCCTGGTCAGACTAATTATTACGCTCCTAAGGCACACTGATGAGCTCTCCCATGGAGCCACGGGTCAGAGGGCGCTGGATGTTACTTTCAAGGGGAGTCACTGCTGGGCTGCAGAGTGCCGTTTCTTGGGGACTGAAGGCAGTGAAATTAATCCATTAAGTGTGTCTGTGTGGCGAGCGGGTCTTACTCTCAGCGGTGAACGACTCGAAAGACGGGATGTGTGTGGTGCGTGTGCCCCATGCTGTCAGGCTTGTTCATGCCAAGTGCAGGGACAAAAACCAACACAAACACAAACGAGGGTTTGTCCTTGCGGAGTTGTTGAAGGCGAAAATGCTGGCTGCTGAGCAAGGCGCCTGGGAATGTGGGACCCGACAGCACCCCGAGTGTGGAAACGGGGCTCTGACCTTCACAGGTGGGCAGGATACGATGAGACAGACCTCCGGCCGGCAGCTGGTTCTGGTCCGGGTCTGCGGCAGAGCCGCTGGAGACCTCTGGGGCACCCCCGGCCTCTCTGGGACTCGCATGTCTGTTCCCTAAAACAAAGAGATTGGACCACTTCACTGTCTTCCTAGTCGTCATAGTTTTAATGTGGCCACGTGCTACTTGTTTTCTAATTTAATGGTTTTCTTTTAACTAAAATCAATCCGATTTTCAAGCTTTGCCATTTCCAAGGGAATAATATCCATAAAATTGGGGGTTTCATTTGCTAATTACATGTTTTCACATTGTATCAGTTAGAAGGTCCTTGGTTAACAGCAATTGCAAACCAGTCCAGCCATCTCGAGAAGAATTTTTTATTGGCAGCATACTGGAGCCTCAGGTAATTTCCAGGTGGCTGGAAGATGGGAGTTCTGGGGAAGAGAGTGGATTGAAGATGGTAAAGGCAGATTTCAAATTTTTTCTTAGGTAGGGTTTGCATGTCTCTAAAACAGCTACGTATTTCCTTAAGGCACTTTAAAAACAATATTTTTAAATTAAATGATGGGTTGAGCTATGTATGTACCGACTAGATACGCTTCTAACTCACATATTCTGCTCTTTTCCGACCTCGTCCTCGGGCAGAGGGGAGGCGTGGATGGTTTCCGAGGAGGAGACCGCTCGCAGCTGCAGGCATTCTTGGATGCACAGCCCCTCGTCTCGTTTGTCTGATCTCCCTCGCCCGCCTTTCCTGGTGCCCGCGCGCTCTCGTCTGCTCTCGCCAGCCATCAGGGGTTTCTCTTTCATTTTCTCTTAGCCAAACACTCAACGCTCAAGTTTATTTCTCTTTTGAAGGTCTTCATTGTTTCCATCTTTTTTTTAGACAAAAATGGTTTCTGAAATGTTTCTTCTCTGCTCCATGCTGAGTCTCCAGAAAGGTTGCTTACAGCGAAAGGATTTATCTCCTCCTCCCCCCAGGTGGTGAGGGTTCGTGGCAGACACTGTGCCAAGAACCAGGAGACCAGGCTCCTGGCCCTGACTAGGTGCTGGCCTGGGGTCTCACCCTCTCCGAGCTCCCGTTTCCACGGTAACAATACGGCCAGGTCAGAGCGGAGATCCTGTAAGAGCCCATCCAGATGCGTTCGTCCAGGGTCCCAAGGCAGTTATGGGGCATTGGGGCTCCACTTATCGCAGAGATAAAAGAACGCTGGCCTGGAGCCTCCATGCCTTCGTGCGTCTTACCCCTCTACCTGGGACTCAGTGCCCCTCCGACTTCCACCTAGCCAACTCCTACTCATTCGTTCATCTGTCATTCAGCAAATACCGAGCACCTACCCTAAGCATCGACCACAGACAGTGAACAAAACGAATCTGGCTTCCATGTAGCTTGCAATGTAGTGGGGGAGACAGACATTACTCAGACAACCACAGAAATACCTGTGTGGTTCTGATGTTTACTCGGAACAGTGAAGGCACATGCATGGTGCCATGAGGGAGAACTGGAAGGTGTCCTTCACTGGGGGGGATGTCGGAGTTATCCTCCCAGGGCAGGCGTCACGGGAGGGAACGTGTTCCAGGCAAAGGAGGGAGAGAGTTTGCTGTGTCTGAGGAAGAGGAAGAAGGCCATTGTGGTTGGAGCACAATGAGGAAGGGGACGACGGTGACAGTGAGCCCATGGCGCGGGGCAGGGGACTGGTCATGAAAGGCCCTCTGGGATGTGGCTCCAAACCTGGATTTTCTTATAAGTACAACGGGATTTTAATTAAGGAAGCGACTCATTCTGGTGCACGTGTTTAAACTGTCACTTAGTCTGCGTGGCGGATGAATTCGGGGTTGGCAGCAGTGGGAGGTGGGAAGTCATTTGCCACAAGCTCGCTGTCGTCCCAAGAGAAGAAACGATTACTAAGGCTAAATCACAGTGGAAGCGGGAAGGGGAGTATGGACTCGAGAGGAGATCAAGATTCATCTGAGTCAGGTTTCCAGAAAGCATTAAAAAAACGCCCCCCGCTAATACCGCACACGCATGCGCGCACATATGTATACACACGTGTAAATACACACACATGTGCACACAGTGCTCACGCATGTACACATAGTGCACGTACGTATACGCACATGCACGTACGCATGCTCTGTTGCCAGATCATCTGCCTTTTTTCAAAAAATCCCATATTTTGTAAGCCAGAAAAAAAAGTATATCTAGGGCCAGACTCAGTCCATGAACCACTGGTGTGTGATCCTTAACCTAGACAAGCCGGAGGAGGACAGCGGGCAGATTCGTCTGTTCTGAACATCCACACACCTAGTGCTGTTCCTGGCACACAACTGATGGCCGACACGCGTTTACTGGGTGGGCGGAAATAGCTAGGTATGAGAATGGTCACCGTGTAGAGTCCACTGGCGAAGCGAACCAAAGGGAGACCAAGGACATTGATCAGCATCCTACAGTGCGCAGGACGCTCCACAGCAGAGAACAGTCTGACACAAGATGCCATTAGTATCAAGGTTAAGAGATAAGAAACGCCACCCTGGAGGTAGACTGTGCAGAATGCACGGCACAGGGTGTCAGTCAGCCTGTGCTCGCAGCACGGGGAGAGAGTGAGAAGTTGGGAGCAGACTCCCAGCCACGCTCATCGGCCAGAGGGAAACTCACGTTTGATCCTTGCAGACCTCTGGCTCCTCACGACCTCCAGCCAGGAACTTCGCGACTTCTGGGCTCCATCACGAGCTCGTCTACTTCACTAGCCCCTCTCCTGTAGGCCTCTTCTCTGATTTTTCACTGTGGCCACGCGCGCGCGCTCTCTCTCTCTCTCTCGCTCTCTCTCTCTCATTTTTCGATTTTGAAAGACCACTCAGATTGTCACACGAGCCGCTCTCAGTTCCGCGAGCTCCCTCTCTCCCTTGCCTCTGTCCGTCTCGCCCTCGTCCTCTGACGCTTCTGTCCGGGGCTCCCCTCCCCTCTGAAGTCTTCATGCATCTTCCAGGCAGGTTTGCCCTCGACTCCCACGTTCCTGGCGTGTCCTTTAGTTAGTCTGTTTCTCACACTGGACTACAAGGCTAGTTTTGCTTCACCGTCTCCCAGGCAGGATTGTGAGTGCCCAGCAGAGCAGAGCCTTGCCTCACGTTTCTCCAGCAGGCACAGGGTAAGTGCTCAAGGGGTAGGAAACGTGAGACTCTCAGCCTCTCCTCTGCCAGGGCACAGAGGAGAGAACGTACCCATCGCAGGCTCCCTGTCTTTGTAAATTCCTTAAGGAAGTGGAATTTATTCATGGCAGGTGCTGACACAATGCTCTGCCCAGATCATCGTTCTCAAAATATTAAATGAAGAGCTTCAGATGTAAGTCGGTTCTATCCTTTACACTTTAGTACGAAGTTGACCCTTCATTACCTGCCTCTCAGGGATGTTGGCCTCTTAAGTGTCTCTCCTTGTGGACTTAAAAGCTTGTTCAGGATCAGGTATCAACGAGCTGGAGAGAGTGGCAGAGAGGCGTGTGGAGGGTAGGCCAACGGGGAGTCAGCTTCTCTGAGAAGACCGGGTTAGCCCCTGGGTCCATCCATGCCTCCTGATGGCCTCTTCTCCCCACTCAGGGTCTTCCCCTCTGCCAGGGGTCTCAGCAAGGCATTTCCCTCACCATGACACTGCATCCCGAGCCTGCCAGAGGCCGTGTATTGAGTTGTTTCTGTGCTGAGACACAGCCCTGATTCGGAAGGAAGGAAGTGTGAACAAACAGACCCGAGGCGATTTCTCTCTGCACTCTCTCCCCGGGAACTGTCGCTCCTCCCCTCACCCTCCCCATCTCCCTCGCATGCTTTAGTGCCGGGGACACCAAGCCGAGATCAGCGTTCTGGGTGGGGTGTGAGTCGTGGCTTCGCTGCCGGCCAGCTCTGTGATGCTCTGCCTTGGTTCCTTCACCTGTGGGAACGAGCCAGAGTCACCTCCCTGTCACCTCCCCCACCGTGCAGTCCGTTCAGGGCAGTGTATCAGTTCAGAGAATGAACTCAGTTAATGCGTCACGGCTTTGTCGGTGGCGGGCGCTGCAGCTGCAGAAACACCTAAGACGAAGCTCGTGGCAAGCGTTAAATGAGACAGCCTGGAAGAGCGGTGAAGGTGTGGGGTTGCGTTTCAGGAGACGGCGTCTCCATGCTCCTGGCCCGCGCCTTCCTGGTGCGCGGGGATGAGTTGGCTTCCTGCGGGGCACTGTGGTGCGTGGACGGCACGTATGCTCATGCTGCCAGCCAGCCCGTGACAGACATCACTGAGCAACCCAGGTACCATCTCAGTGCTCCCAACACAGGGCTCCTGGGAGCCACTGACCAGCAGTCAGAAGCGGAAACCTGTGTGCCATTATGGGAAGACAAAGCACCACTTCGATTCAGGCCAGTGCAGTGTGGTTTGAATCCTGGCATCTGTGTAACATTAAGCACATTTGACGTGTCCGTTAAATCTCAGTCTCCCTTCGCATCTGTACAAAGAATGTGTTTTTACTGACCTCACAGGTTTCCTGTGATAATAAAATGCAATTATATATGATAGAAGCGATTACGTGGCACATAGGTACTTGCTAAATACTCATTTTTAACCCTTTTTCTTCTAGTTCTAAAAGGCCGTCTCCAGAGGCCTTCCCTCTGATCTTTAGTTTCACCATCTCTAAAATGTCATATTAGTGCCATTCTCACAGGTTATTTGGGGGGTTCAAGGTGCTGCCCGAGATCGTACTGAGGCAGGAGATACAAAATCGAGGTTCTTCGTTCTGACTCGTATCCCCTCTGCCCATAGCTAAGCCAGGTGGCTCTCAGCTGAAGGTCTCAGTGTCCCTTCCATCCTCTGGCTAGTTTTGAGAATCTGGGTCACCTGGGGAAGGGTCACGATCTCAATGCAAACCGACGTGCTAGATCTCGGGCCAAAATCCGTGAGCGTGTGTGTATGCGTGCAGGTGTGTGCACGTGCATGTGTGTATGCATGTGTGCACGTAGGTAGGTACACACACACGTGTGTGTGCACGTGTGTGTACATGTATGCTTTATGCGTGGGGGAGAGGGAGTGGGAGGCCAGAGTGATGCTCTTAGAACCTTTGGGGGTCTGTTCCTCTGGCTCTCCCTCAAGCCCTTCTGGCACCTAGGGAATAAACCAACCCACTACGCCCCTTGGAGGGAGACAGGAGAAGAGCCCAGTTTCCACCCTCTGCTCACCTGGTTGTTTCTTCCTCCCTCAGTGGTCCCCTCCGACCAGGGTGTGTTAGGGGCTCCTGGACCAGGGGTGAGAGGCTTCCAGGGACCAGGTGAGTTAGGGGCCCTGACCAGGGGAGTTAGGGGGGCCTGGACCAGGTGAGTTAGGGGGCCCCGGACCAGGGTGCTAGGGGGGCTCCTGGACCAGGGTGAGTTAGGGGGGCTCCTGGGGCTTGCAGTTTAAGGAGGCCTCACTCCCGGGGCGTGTGAGGGCCACTCCTGCGTGCGACACTGTGGACCTTAAATGGAGCACACGCAGCTCTGTGCTTCCCACACCCTGTCCTGGTCCCGCAGTGGGGGACGGGCTTAGTAAAAGCGTCATCGGTCTGAGGGGAATGTTTGAGGCTGTGGGCTTCGGAGTCAGACCTTCTGTATTCGGGCTCGAACGCCCCCACTGGACCTGCGGAAATTTGCTTAACTCAGCGCTCATCTTTTTCCCCACCTGCAGCTTGGAGATGTAATAGCACTGACCTCACAGTGATGCCGTGAGGATTAATTTGGGGGCTGCAGGAATGATACCCAAGCAAGCATTAGTGACAATAAAAGCACAATTTTTATAAGACTGTGCCATATTGAAAATAATAGGGACCCTAGAAGAAGAGAAAGGTATCAGATTCCTATCAGGTATTAGTGCTTTGCTGGGTGCCTTATATGTATTTTCCCATTTGAAGCCTCAAAACTATTCTGCATAGCTCAATGATCTTTATTTTACTTGTTTACATGGAAATTGAGGCCACAGAGGATAAGGAACCTGCCCCAGGATGTTCAGTTGGTATAAAGAGCTTACAATTTTTGAACCTATGTCCCTGAAATTCCAAATTCTTTGCTCCTTCCGTCCACCCTGACACCACCTGTGACTTGGCAATCCACAGACTAGATGCTTGGTTCCTTCAGCTGTCAGTTCATTAGAATTACTTGTGTGGCTTCTTAAACAGACGCTTGCCGGAGCTCCAGCCTTTGGTTAGAGTCAGCTGGAAATCTGTACTCTTAACAAGTGGCCCCGGGTGGCACGAGCTGCCAGCTTTGGGCACCCCGGGAGGCTGGGTGACCTGGAGCTCCCTCTCACCTCCCACTGTGTAAGTATAGCCTCATGAGAAAGAGTGAACCCGAGGATCAAATTGCAAGAATAAAGTACCTTGCTAAGAAAAGACTGGCACTTTCTAAGGGACATATAATTAAAGCCCAATAGATTAAGATTTCTTTAAGAAATGAGGAATACAAAGATTAAGGCACATCTGCTACGGCTTCTTGAAGGGCTGCTCAAAGATTTATAGGGAGAGGATAAATCAGCTCCGACTAGAGAGAAAGTCATGGGTCTTATCACTCACATCTTGCAGCATAAGGTAAAGCGTGGGGCAAAGGACAGTTGGTGGTCGTCAAACGAGGCACCAGAAAGGCTTTGGCAAATATAATCCCGACCACGGAAGAGAAGATCCCCTTCAGGCGAGAGGGGGCGCTCCGGTCGTCTGCCAAGAGTCGAGCGACTTGGCGTGTCAGGCCCTGTTCTTGGGCCGGCTTTTTATCACACACAGAAAACGAGCAGAGGAACTTGGAGTAATTAGGAGGTAATGAAGTTGTCAGAATAAGCTATTGACCCAAGAGCAGACAAGGGAGTAGATGAAAAATTTAAACGTTTCTAATTTCGCCGATCTGGAAGCTTCGCCTCCTTCGTCCATATGGGAATTATCTTCAGTGCCTAATGAATGAGCTTTTCTGGGCAAAGCGGGGAGCGTCCCAGAAGACAAAGGAAGAAAATTGGAATCAAAGTCCAAAATGGTAATAGTGACAGTAATAGAAATTATAATTAATCTCATACATTTTTATTCGTCTTTGCAAAGCACTTAAACATATATCACCTTGTTCAACTTACACAGAAACCTAAGAGGGAGGAAGAAATATCTACAGACACAGTGTGGAAACTCAAGGCCGGAGAATGCAATGCCTCGCCTACGGGTCACACAGCTTTGCACAACTTACTCTTACGAGAGCAGGGCTGAGCCTTGAATTCTGGTCCTTGCAGCCCAAGGCAGATGTTCTCTCCATTACAAATCAACCTGGGGGCCACAGAGGATATTGGAGCATAAGCATAGTCCGGTTAAACTTGATCTGTATGGCTAAAACGGCCAGAGCATGTTTCTTGCTTCTTGTACCCTTCCTTCCTGCCTCCCTGGTCCCTCCTTCCCTCTCTTCATTGTTCAGAAGTTTTAACTGAAGGAAGTGTTTTGTCTGAGAGGAACCTGGCCGTCCTCTGTACCTTCTGGCTGGCGTTGTCAGTGGGGGAAGAGACAAAGACAATAATCATTTATCAGTACAGGTCTGTCTTTGTCCACAGGGTCTCATTCGGCCTCAGAATCCATCTGCAGGGTGGGAACAATGGTCTTCTCGGTAGAAGACACTCAACCTAGGACTCAGAAAGACAAGGCCAGTGGCCCTAACACAGCGGCTAAGTTAGAGCCCCACTAGTCTCTCCGATACCCAAATCCATGTTTTTTCTTTAGTATTTCCACTTGCCAGACCATCCTGGCTGGGAGACAGTAGGGCACAAAGGGCACAGGTTAGCCTGGAAAGAAAAACTAGGATTCAGGTTTCAAGGTCTGGGAAGAGTCTCCTCGTCACCGGAGCATCGTCCGCCCAGGCTCTCGGCGGTCCCGCACGTGGGCTGCTCTGCAGCCTGTCATCAACTCTGATCTGCTTGATCCACACCCCTCTCCACTGATCTCTTCTACGTTGCTATGGACTGAATTGCGTCCCCCCAAAAAAACTCATATGCTAAAGCTCTAACCCAAATTTGTTGGCATTTGGAGGTGGGCCTGTGAAAGGTAATCAAGGATAGGTGACATTGAGGAGGGCCCTCGAGGGGGGATTAGTGCCCTTAGAAGAGACAGGGGAGCACTGTCCTTCCCCTCCCCCCCCAACATGTGCACACAAAGAAGAGGTCCCATGAGGACACAGCGAGACTCAGCCACCTGCAAGCCAGGAAGAGAGCTTGCCCGAAGAGTCATTCTGTATTAAAACTGAGTTGAGACTGTATACACCTATTGGAATGGCTGGGGAAAAAATGATACTATCAACTGTTACTGAAGTTTTATACTTGAAGGATCTTATACTTGTAGAAATTTTGCACACATGGAAAATTTTGTGACATGGCACAGCCATTTTGGAAAACGACGTGGAAATTTCTTACAAAGTAAAACACACTCTTAACTGAGAGACATACGCCACGTGACGGAGCAGCCCTCCTCCTGGGTATTTCCCCGAGACAAATAGAGACTCGCACTCATGCAAAAACTGTATGCAAATACTTATGGCAGTTCATTCACCGTCACCGAAACCCGGGGGTCTCTCGGCGGCTGTGTCTCGTGTGCGCCCCAGCCCGGGCCTCTGGTGCCCGCTCTACGCCCCTCCGCTCCGGCTCCGTCTCGTCCCTGGGTTTCCTCCGAGTCCTCCGCTTGTCTCTTCACCTCTCCTGTCATCCGCATCACTAATGTCCCGCATCCATTCCCTAGTGTTGTAAATGTGTGAAGTGGTCTCTGTTTTCGTGGTTAGACCCTGAGTGGTTCAGCTCTCGGAAGCCGAAGGAAGGTTTATCTTCCACCCTCTGGCATAAGCATCTTGCGAATGTATCTGATTAAGTCTGTCATAATCTGAAGTCAGTTTCCAGGATCGTCCTGCTTTTTGAATCAGCTAAAGAGATCAGGAATTGTGACAAACAAACACTCGCTCCCCCCAATTTCCAGTCGCCGAAGGTGGCGTCAGCCTCTGTAATGCTCCCAGATATGAGGTTTATGCTCTGAACCAATGACAGATACCTGGTGGTGTTTGTCCCAGGATCACACCGGTCTGAGAAGTCGGGGGTGTACCGGGAGCCCACCCAGTACCCTGCCACCCACTCCTGCGGTCTTTGTGTCCTGTCCCCTCTCTGGCCTGGAGGGCTTAATTCCCATGGAAGGATGTGCCTCGGGGGACACAACATAAGCCGAGGGTTGAGACTGCCAGCTAGCTGCTTGGGTGCCCTGTTGTCACTGAGCAAACAGTCTCGGGAGGGGATGGATGACGGTACAGCTTGGCTGGTTGACCCTGATCTGGTGTTTTGTTACATAATGGGAGGAAGGGGTGACTGTTACAGAGCGGGGAGCGGTGACTCTGCCTCGGACCCACGGGCTGCATCGGGAACTCAGAGCTTCCTTACCGTTTCTGTTTCCACCACTTGGCATCCGGCAGCCGTGAAGGAAGTCGTTCTGTCCTGAGAGAGTCCAGGCCAGCCGTCTGGAGAAGCCTCGTGGAGGAAAACCAAGGACCCAGTGACAAGGAGAACCGAAGCCCCCAGGCAGACAGTGTTAGTGGAGCCCCCATGTCTGGCACCGGTCGGCCAGCCGTTCGAGTGAGCGGATCCTCCTGCCCCGGTGCGCGGCCCAGTTGAGGCCTGCCAGGCCAGCGACGGGCTGTGCTGGTCGAGCTCGGCCCAAACTGTAGGAAAATGAGCAAAGGAAACGGCTGTTTTATAAACCATGGCATTGTGGGGTAGTTTGTCGTACGGCAGGAGAACCCGGAACACCCTGTCGTGTACCGCTCTCTGCTCAGCCCTGCGGCCGGCGCGTTCGAGGCAGTGTGGCCGGTGGGACCCCTGGCAGGTGACTTAAGGGCAGCAGGAAAGGAGAAGCCTCAAGCGAGGTCTCGGGCAGAGGTTCCATCTCCTCTGTGGTTCTAGCTCTTTCCGGAAGCGTCTTCTACACTTTCCGGTTTTTATTTTTTATTTTTTAAGTATATAATGTCTTACTAGCTTTGCCAGGTGAGCCCAGCCGCTGTGCTGCAGTGTGCTGCCTGTCCCCTCCGTCCCTCCAGACTGCTGGGCGTGGCTTCCTGCTGTTGCCTATTGAAGTCCCAATATTTTGTTTTCCCCAATCCTCCCATCAGCCGCATCATTGATGCCCTGCGTTCAATTCCCTCTCTAGATGACACAGGTGATTTCTGCGTTCCTGGCTGGATGCCGATGGGTCCTCACGGGTTACAGTCAATCGACGATCCCTGTTCTCTTCTCCAGGCTCATTTCTCTGCTATGCTCCCAAACCCCCAGCAAAATACACACGGCCCCGGCCCCTCCCGACTCTGCTGTGTCTCCCGCTCTCGTCAGCTCTGCACCTCGCCTCGGGGCCTTTGCTCCGGCTGTCCTAGCGGATGAGTGCGGGGCTCACGCTCTCAGCTCCGCCGATCGGTCCTTGTTCAGAACACCAGCCCCCCTGCCTCTCCCTGCTTCTCCTGCCCCCCCAGACCCCTGAGCCTGTCTGTCTGTCTCTCACAGAACTTACTGTCTTTGAACATACGATGTAGTGTTCTTGTTTATCATGCTTATCATCCATGTCGCTTCTGCATCGAGTACCACGAAGTCAGAATCTCACTTGTCTCTGGTCACTGATTTGTCCCAGGTACCTCGAACAGGGCTGATACGTGGTGGGCATTCGCTAAATGTGTGCTGAATGAACAGATGAATCTTTCATGCAGAATCTCAATGTCCCAAGTGGGAAAAAGCTCAGCCTTTCTGGCTAAGACTCCAGGCTGCTCATCGCCCACCCTCCTTTCTGAGCTAATGAACACAGTTTAAAACCCACAGCTGCCGGGGACCGCACGGCCCGGGGCTGCCTGCTTTTATGTTCTTAGCGAGTGTGGGCTCCTAACTTGGTCCTTATCTACTGCAAAGTTTGTTTCACAAACACTTTCACTGAGTTTTAATGGACATATTCCCCAAGATGGTTTGGTGGACAAATAAAACATAGGTTTCTTTCCTGCAGTATTTCCCACAGTCTTTTAATATGCTCACGAGTGGGGTGAATTTCCAGAAGCTCCTTAGAATATTTATATTCAACCACAGCACACTCTTTCTATGGAATGTCTGGTAAAACACGCTTTGGGACATGCACATCTACCGGCTGACAGCAGCCTCCAACTTGTCGCTATGATAATTTAATCATCATATGTAACTCATAACTCTTAACTCAATTTCTAATACAGTTAGTAACTCCACATTAATCTCATCGCTCCATTCATGTGACCATAATTATTAACCATTAATTATAAAATGGTTGACCGTAGGTGACCCTTAGTCCACGTTAATTACATTTCAGGCCTGAGGAGAGGTCGCGATGGTAGACATGTGGGTTGAGCACTCAGGTGGGATGCCAGCAGCCCGAACCTGACTTTGTCAGAGGTGTGCGACTTGGGGCAAGTCACAAAACTCCGGAGCCTCGGTTTCTCTTTTGTTAACTGAGCTGTTTCTGTTCCATCTGGGTGTTAAGGTCCCTCAGATATGTAGCAAGGAGAGAGGGAAGGACATCTCTCCCCGTCCACATCCCAAGTAGCTCTATTGCCCCGGTGATGCCAGCTGATGTGCATTGTTCTCTCGCTATCTGCTGTTCTGATGGTCCCTATCATAATGCTCCCCAAAATCAGTGGTACGTGCTCCAAAGAAATGACACGAGGCAATGAAGTAGAAACTGACTGGGGACATTTTATTCTATGAAGTTTTTGACTTTAATATTCTCCGTAGGGCAGCACCCCTATACACACAAACACAGCAAACGTGTATGCGAGTGAGTACAGGTGTGCGTGTGCGTGTGCGTGTGTGTGTCCGTGGATGAGTGTGTCTGTGTGTTAGGACTCAAGATGACTATGTCGCCAGAGCTTGAATAAGTGTAAGAAAGCAAACAAACTGAAGGAGTTCAGAGAAAGGAGAGACTGTCTTTTGAAAGAAGGACAGGTTATCGCCACCTGTAAGGAGGAGCAGGCTCCCAAAGGCTCACGTGAGTCAGCAGCCCAGAGGTGGCATGTCACTTGCATCAGCTTGGTTGCTCAGGGCTCAGACTTAGAAAGGCGGTAAGAATATTCCTTTCTACAAGAGCTGCCTGGAGTCCCTGAGAAATTAGATACTAGTTTAATGTCCTCACACACTGGGTCTAGTCTCTCCATGTGGAGACACTTAATAGCTGAGCCCATCAATCAATGAAGGAAAAACAGCGTTTGAATTGAAGTAGTTCAACCTCCAATATTTCTCTGAGTCTTTGAGCCTCTCTGAATCCTATAGGTGACAGATCCGACACATCTAGAGATAAGAATCCGATAATTTATGCTCGACTCATCTGGAGATTATAAAGATTCTTCCAAAAATATTAAATCTAAGGGTGTAGATGAAACAGCCTCAAGCAGAGACTTGTTCAGATTCCCTTTTCAAAAACCTGGTAAGATTCCAGCCAAGCGAGATGGACCAACGTCGGAGATAGGATAAGCCGTCTTCCCTGAGCTCCAGGACTTGAGGAGAGATTCTGAGCCAAAATGCTTACACATATGCCATAAATCAAAGCCAAGGATCCCAATCTCAGTGTGACAGTCAAGTGCAGGGTCAGGAATCTGAATCCCATGCCAAATGCGAATGGGAAGAATAGCACAGGCAAATCCAGAAGGATCCTTTAGACAAGACCTGGCCCTCCCACCAATTCTCCATGACATGCAGCAAGGCCTTTGCACACACTGGGTTTCATTTGGCCCGTTGGTAAAAAGTCGGTACAAGAAAGAATACGATAGATACCTAGCATGGTTTCAAACATCTGCCTCTTATTGCAAAGACAGGTGTTGTCATTCAGTCAAAGCACTCTCTTCCGCCAAGCCCAGATGGTACCTGAGAAACTGTCTCAACACTTAGCTCCAAGGAAGCGTGCCAGGGATGACCTGGGTGCCCCTGAATCGATAATATCAAACATTCCTTCCAGTGCACGCATGCTTTTCAATTCTATGGAGAATAGGCTTCTTCGCGTTAAAGCACTTGGTGATTGCATTTTCCTCTGACTTTATTATCGCCACCTTTGTGTGCTTCCTTCAGGCTTAGAATTGCTGCCCCCAAGTGTCCTCACCATGGGCCATCCGTCTCAAGGTATTTGCACCTGAAGGTCACCTGTAACCCAGAGTCTCCGATGCTCTGAGCGATCTTTCTGACGAAGAATCCATTATGAAGACAAAGCCTTAGGTGCTGACAGGCATCTTAATGAGTAAATCTCTGCCGCTTTTACAACCAAACACATTTTTAATTGGACTTCCTTGGAGACCCACCCCTCTGTGATGTCTTCAGGAACGCTCCTGCTGGCATCCTTGTGTGAAGGGCACATCACGACTCTCAGTGCTAATTACCCTCTGGAGGAAAGAGGGTAGAGACCCGGCCAGCAGCCGGCTCCATACTCTAGGTCAATTCTCGGGAGGGAGTTGGTCTTTTGTTATTTCAATTTCCTCAAGCCCATTAGGAGGAACCTAAAAACTCTTGACTAACCGGGCCCTATCCGAACAGAATGTTTGATTCTCAGTAAAATTTTCAGAGCCCTCCTCTCAAAGGGCAGGAGGCAAATGATAGCGAAATGAGTTGATATAAGGGAACTCAGAACAACAAAAGATGCTTAGGGAAAAAACATATGTGAGCCTATGGCATTTATTGTATTATTGTGTAACTCTTTTTTTTTCTTTATGCCTACAGCACCTGGTCTTTTCTAGGTGGTCTCCCATCCAAGTACTAACCGGTTCCGACCCTGCTTAGCTTCTGAGATCAGACATCGGGCTTGTTCAGGGTGGCATGGCTGTAGACCGTGGACTATGACTCTACTGGGGCGTGAACCCAGGACCTTCTGTGTGTAAAGTAGACGTGCTCACCGCTACACTATGGAGCCACATCCTTTTTGTTTGTTTTAGTTGCTTAAAACGGCAGCCATGTTTTTGCCTATGATCTGTGGTTCAGAGTTTGGGCTGGGCTCAGCAGAGATGGTTCATCTCTGTTCTGCATGCCGTCGGCTCAGGCAGTTCGACTGGGGCCGTAGCATCCAAGATGGCCTCACTCACATGTCCGGGGCCTTGGCGCTGGCTGTTGGCTGGAAGCCTCACTTCATCTCTGCTGGGTGCTTCTTTCTCTCAGATGGTCTCTCATCAATCAGGAATCTAGACCAAGCCTTTTCATGTGACAGCTGGCTTCTAAGGATACACACTATTTTTGAAGTTTGTCTTTGCGCTCTTTCTAAAACATCAATCTGAGAAGGACCACTGGGAAGCTGTGGGCACCAGTAACCATGGTGAGGGAAAAGAGCCTTTGGTTCTTCCTCTTCCCGTTGGGATCTCGCGGCTCCCTCCTCTTAGGCATCTTCCAATTCAGAGATTCAGAATAACCAGGATGCTCAGACTGTGAAAGCATTGCATAGCCTTCGTTAATTTGTTTTTCTTTGGCACATCATTAGAGTAGAAGTCCCAATGTGTGTCAGGGTGAGATTTCTCCAGACTTCTCCCCAGTACATAGCATTATGGAATATAAACCATGTGTCAGTGAGAAGCCCATCCTTCAAGTCCACTGCCCACATGGACCGTCTCTGAGTTTATCTCATTACCCACCTGGCTGCAGACTTCAACAGCTGTTCAGTTTCCCCTAAAGAATCTATTTGTACCAAAGTATCAGTGAGCGATGTGGATTAACTGACAATTACGGAATGGAGAAAATTTACATAGCACAACCCTCAGCAAAATTAAGAAAATATATGTATCCTCTGTTAGACATTGATCTTTCCCAACTCCCTTCTCCACGAGGTCTGGGGGGCTCTTCCGTCCTGTTTCCTCCCACCGTGCCAGGCTCCCTGGCTCCTCTGTCTTCTCTGCCATATGTTCCCAGGCCCTTCAAATTCATCTTGCTTTTGTCATCTAGAACAACGCGGCTCTTTCCTCCTAAATCCTTTACCTTTCTCAGTAAAACATTTTTTTTTCTTTCTGTTTCGAGAGCTCAGCCCACGAAAAACCCACAAGGTAGAAAAGTGGAGAACATTCTGACCCCGTTCTCCCCGCCGTCCCACCACTCGTTGTGACCGAGACGGCAGCAGAATCCCGTGCCACCAGGAGCTGGCTCAGTGGCCCAGATCTGTTCATCTATCCATTTCATTAACAGATATTTTTCGAGGGGCTCCCCGTGCCGGACACTGTGCTAGTCACTCGTGCAGGGGTGAGCAGCACATGTCTGCGTGGATCTCACCCTCTGGCGTGTAGAAACAAGCAGTTTTAAAGCACACGCACAAGTGGGATAACGCGTAGCTGGACCTAGGTGACGAGAAAGAAGCAGGAGACGGGAGAAAGTTCCGTAAATGGCCTTAAGAAGGGCCTGGCGAGCACAGGGCGCTTAGGCCGATATCCGAAGGATGACAAGGGGTGCCCTTCCCTTACCAGACTCCTGTCATCTTCCTGTTCTCCAGGCAACAAGCCCCAGGGGTGTTTAAAAAAAATCTGAAGTGTCAACATGAAAGCCTTTGAGCTGGCAGAGAACTTGGTGTGTCCTAGGGAAGGTGGGTTAGAGGCAGCGTGGGACAGTGGCTCGGACGAGGCTGGAGAGGCAGGAGCTTTGTGGGCCGTGCCCTCTGGGGCTCTGTCAGGGAAGGAGAGCCACTGCGAGCCATGTGGACTGAGGACTTAGGACGGGAGTCAGACCTTACACACATGTGGAGGCTTGAAGGGTCAGAGGGACAGTCACTGAAGCACAGGGAAGGTGGACATGTCGGAGCTTGTGGGGAGACCCCAAACTACAAGCGAGTCGGGTGCCCGGAGTGGAGCTGTGAGGAGGGAGCGTGGGGGGTGGGTGTGGGGGGGCGGAGGTCTCTGGGAGCTGGCCTCTCCGGGGAGCTGTCGGATCCGTAGAGCTGCGCCCCTGCGGAGTCATAGCCAAGCGCTGGGTTGTGCTCAGCTGGGAAGATGAGCTGGTCGCAGGGCTGAGCGTGGACAGGTGGGGCCTGCCGCACACCAGTTCATGGCCATACGTGCCGACGAGAGCCTCCTGACAGGAATATCTCTGCTTTCCTCCCACCCTCAGCTTCCTCTCTTGGCCAACTCTAAGCCAGACCCACAGAGAGAGGTCTGGGAAACGCAGCTGCCGAAGCCAGGTGAGGGCGTGGGAGTCATTCTCATAGGAAGGAAAGCCCGCTCACCTTCACGAGTCCAGGGCCTTTCATGGACGACATCAGTCCCCTGCCACTCACCTGACCTCCCTCTGTCTCTCCGTCAGCATTCCTTCTACGTCTGATTGTTCGTAACAAGGCCCCAAGCCCCCGGTCCCTTGGCTATACGGTCGATTGCTTTATAGTTCCCGAATATTGGCTACCCTCTCCGTGGAACGATCATGCCTTCTCATCCTCTTTGAAAATCGGCTGGGACATGTGACTTCCTTGAGCCGTGAAACATGAGAGAAGTGGGGCTTAGCTTTCAGAACTGTGTATGGTTCCTCTGTCACACTTTCTCCCTGGCCCCAAACCAAGGTGGAGGCTGCTCCAGCCTGTGCCCTATAGATCAGTGATCAGCAGAGATCGATGAGCAGAGACTCCGCTCGCTAGGAGCTGATAGCTACATGAACAAGGAAAAGATGTCGGTTGTTATGAGCCACTGAAATTTAAGAGTCATTTGTTACTGTAGGATAAGTTAACCAGGTTGAGACTTTTCTTTATAATCTTATGGGGCAGAGTTAATGCTAGTGGGTAGAAAATGAAACATTCCCTTTCAAGATACACAAGAATTTTCTCAGTGATGAAAGCTGTCAAGGTAGAAACGACTGCCTTGGTCAGCAGGGAATTCCTTAACGATGGAAGCATTCCAACAGAGTTGAATGAGTACCCATTTCCGGTAGTATACCGGGCCGTAACAAACAGTCTTCTGAGGGCCAGTAGTTCTTGGCGTCCGGGGAGAAATGAGTTCTGGAGTCAAACAGACTTCCCAGGAAGCTTATCAGGTAAGTCTGGAATTCCTTTACTATTCTTCTGTGACATGGTTTTGAGTCTCTTGGGGTCTCCCTGCACTGAATATGTACCAGTTAATAATACTAATGATAATAACAACTAATGATAATAATGATAACAGTAGCTAATGATAGTAACAATAATTACAACTGGTAAATATAAGCACGTGGCCACGCCCCCTTTTTACCGCATCATCTCTTACAACCCTCACAGCTGCCCTGGGGGCGGTATCATTGTGCTCCTGTGCAGATGTGCAGATGGGGGACCCATCTCAGCAAGCTTATTGACTTCACCAAATCCACACAGCCGGTGCGTGGCAGAGGCTGTCTGGCTCTAGAGCTCAGCCCTTGACCTCTACGGCACACGCTGCCTCCCGTGGAGCTGTTCCCTAGATGCGTATGAGAAGCCGAGGACGAGTTGACGCCTTTCTAAAGCCTTAAGAACACATGCTGTGGGGCATAAGTGTCCAAGAGTGAGATTCGAATTCTGTGATTCAGCGTGTGAAGCAAGGATGAGAACGTGCTGTCATGTGTCTCAGAAGCACTGTGTTTAAGGTACATTAAAGCATCTGAGCGTTTAAGGTGCATTAAAACCACCTCTGCACACTGGGTGCAGTAATCGGCAGAGTAATTTATGGCTGTAATCCGGATCACAGATGGAAACTTTATATATCAGCTCTGATGTTTTAGACATGACCACCTCGAGGGCTGTATTGAGAGGGATCTCGAGGGATCCCTAAGAGTGTGTGGCATCATAACCGACGTCTGCTAGAAGAAAGTCAGAGAGAAGATGATCTGTGCCTGCCAAGAATTCGTCATCCTTATGAGGGAAAGCCACCATCTCATCTAAGGGGTGGAGCTTCTTGGAAAAGAACTAAACTAATATTTAATTTCATAAAAAGGAATGAGAAAATAGATATGATTTTAGCACCTACTATTGGGCATGTACTCACTTCACTACTCCTTACAACACAGTGCAAATGGGTCCTGGTGTCCCATCTCCCAGTCAAGAAGGTGAAGGCTCAGAGATGCTAACTAACCGCCCCCGAGAGCCACAGCTAGTAAACAGTGGGAACAGGATCCAGCTTTAGGTCTGATGGACTCTTGACAGCATGCCGCCTTCTAAAAGGCTCAGCGCTCAATAAAATGTCCCACTAGTTCAAGAAGTTGTTTCGCCAGGATCTCGGCCCAGTCCGGGATCCCAACACCTTTCTGTTCCTGGGTTTCCTCTGGCTCCCCGGCAGGAGACTCACCCCTCTCAGAGCACAAGTGGCTACGAGGCAAGACACTCGATGCCGGACGAGGTCGTGCCCCCTCGGGTTGCATCGCGACGTCACGTATGCTCTTGGCACTGGCAGCAGGAGGCAGGCAGGAGTGTGGCTCTGCCATGCGACAAATATAGAGCTGCTGTCCTTAAAACTCTAACAAGAGACTAATCCTCAAGGGAGACGCCATGCAATAAATAATTTTTTGCCATAACACATTCCTTCCCTTTGCATAAATTTAACACCCTGCTCTCTGTACAATATGTGATCTTCCCGCTAACTCCCCGTGGACAGAAATAGCTCTGGTGAGACGTGGTAGGAGACAAGTGGCAGGAAGGAAGGGAGGCACGACGTGTCAGAGAACCTCCCTGTACTGCGGGCTTTGCTCCAACGGACATTATTTATTGCATTCTTCACAATTAACAGTTTACAAAGGACGACCACAGTGGGGCAGGTCACCAGGCTCACAGGCTGCCCAAAGCACGACGTGCACTATAGTGATGGACTCTAAGGTGCTGGTTCCCTGTGTCCTCTGCCAGGTGTTACCTGGCTGCCCACCTCTGTCTTCCTTCTTCCCCCACAGCAGTGGCTCTGGCCCACTTCCCACACCCCAATCGTGCAGACCCGGCACGAGCCTCAACAGCCAATCCTGCCTCAGGTGGGAGGGTTATGTCTAGCGAAAGTCATATATTCAGCTAATGTACCTCTGGGTTTTGGCTCAGTTTAGGTTCTTGGGGAACTGCAGAGGGGATAGGCAGACATACATGGCGTCCTTTCTGGAAATCAGACCATGAGTGCAAAAGTCTGCCTTGAGTGTTTCAAATCTACCCGAACCATTTGTCTTGTATTTTATATGTCCCCAACAGGGCCTTTTTGCACCTGGAAGATCTTCAAATCTTTAGTAGTACCATATTGTTCCCTTTGATCTAGAAAGCCTGCATAACCTTGATGTTCTAGTTTCTAGGGAGGAGCTACCCTGTTTGAGAAAAGTCCCTCGGTGTCCCCGCAGACAGAAGTCCCCCGATTAGGTCAGGGCTCCTGATCCATACCTCTTCATCGCCAGAATCCTGGTAATAGCATCTTTGTGACACTGCCCTTCTCCCTTCCCGTGTCATCCGTTTGGCATGCCAGTTATAGTAACCCATCCTCCACCTCCAAGCTTCAGCCTGACCACGTGACCCATACACTCCGCCCGTGAAAAGCAGACAAGGAGAGCGCCAAGGGACGAGCACGTGACCAAAGGAAGAGCAATCGCGTCGCTGGCATGGAACGGGCCAGAAGTTTTTCAGTTTCAGCTGACAAAATCTTCAACCTGAACTTGTTCAGATGGAAAATGGAATATACGGGACTTTGTAAATTGCAAACCAAAAGTAGATATAATTCAGAAACAGTTAAATCGAGGATGTCGAATGAGGTCAGCAGGCACCGGTCTGTCCCCACCAACTCTGCTTTTCCTCACTCCCTCTGCCAGGTCTCCCTGCGTGTCTCTGTGTTGGCGTCATTGTCGGACACCCTCTCGCTGTGGGATGGACACGGTGCCCGCTGACAGGCCTAGTTTCTATCACATTGACTATCTGGAGGAAGTAGGGTCCTTCTCTCCCAGCTGATGGGGTCCCCGGACTGACTCATTTGCCTACTCGTGCCTGCTTGTAATCCAAATCAAGGAGCTGAAGCCGTTTTCAGATGGAGTTCTGTCATATGCAGCTGAAAGAAATGGACTGATACCAAGTTTCCTTTCCGACGAGCTGTTGACTTAGACCTTAGTCTGTCAAGAACACATAAGGAGGAGATAAGGCTACTGGAAGACACCCCGAGACATAAACGTCGCTGAATTTGGGAAAATGATGCACAGTACAGAACTCACCCCAGCTGCCTTTTCTCATTTCTCCAGGCAAAAGCACTGCTCGCTGCCTAATACGGGATATGCGGGAAGCTCTGCGAACTGCTCCATCTGCCTGGTAGGGTATGTGCCAATCGTGGTCATCACATGGACTTGGAGTTGAAACACCTTGCAGACGTGGACTCCTGAGCACTGAGCCTGCCACCACGTTGCCTCCCTACCACAGTGCTGGTCGGCCTCACCGTCAAAAGTCTCCTGGTTACCGCTCTTGTTATCTCAATAATCCAAGAAAAGCCATGCACACTGAGTGGTAACACTATTAAGCCCCCGCCACATTCCTATGACCTGGCTTCCCATTCTAATCAGTCACTTCCCATCCGGGTCATATATTCCAGTGATAGTGTTGGCTGTTGGCCTGGTGTATCCGTCCCCTAGGACTTTCTTCAGAAATCGAAGCTCTGTCCTTGAGCCCCGCCAGCCCGTGCTGGGGGCCGCTGCGTGCTGGTCTTTCCGCAGGACGAGCATGTCTGCCAGACTGGTGAAAGTCACAAGTCCCAGGCTCAGCTGCTCGCCCCCCGTGATTGACAGCCCCACTGATAACCCTCGAGCTCCGCGTGCCCAGGACCGATCGCACCGAATCTCTTCTCCCCAATCTGCTCTTCCCCCAGAGCTCTCGTTTTCAGCATAAGGCTTCCCGCTCTTTCCATTTCCACAGTCCGGAAGCTCAGCGGTCACCCCCGAGTCTTTGCTCTCCTGCACCCCCACAGGCAGCCATCGCCCAGTCCCACCGATGTGGCCCCCAGCTGTTTCCCAGGACCGTCCACTGGTCTCCGTCTGCATTTCTCGCACCTTGGCGTAAGCCGCCGGCATCTCTCCCTCATCCTCAGGTCTCCGCGTCTGCACTCCGCCCGGCCCCAGTTCCCTTCCCCATCGCCGCTGGAGCAAAGCGCAGGCTGAATCCCGTCAACCCCACACATCGCGTCCTCCAATTTCTCCCCTTTGTCTCAGCCTCTCTCCGTCCTCGAGGGCTTGGATTAGAGGCAGCTTCCTCGGGTCGCTTTTCCCTGACCACTTGCATAGCATCCTGTGTTTGATCTCCATCATGTTTATCAGAACTGGAATGTGTCAATTACTTGTGCTACTATTTATCTGCCATCTGCCCTCCCAGGCAAATTAATTTCTGTGGAACACGGGCACTGTGTCCTGTTTCTCCTCCTGTTTCCCCAGAACCTAGTTCCCAGCATAGTTAATGCTCCAGAAATGTTTAATGAATAAATTTGTGAATGAATATCACAGCGCATTCACGCAGTGTCTAAGCAGAGCTTCAACAGTCATCATTCTGGAATGTGGCAAAGAGAAATCTCTGTTTTGAAGGTTGGACCGGATAATTTTTAAAGCTCCTTCAAGTTACCCTTTTGGATTCTGTCTTGGAGTCTGATCGTCCTAATGCGCTTAGTCACCATTGCTCAGTGTCACAGCTGTAAACACAGAAGACACAAGGGTAATCTCAGCATGTACTAAATTAACCTACCAAAGGCGATACCATTCGTTATTATAATGCGTCATTAAGTCATCTTATTCCCATTCTATTTTCAAGCCTTTTCTCCTGAATATGGCAGAGGGGACAAAATTCTGATTTATCATCATCTATAACAATTTAAACCTGTCAATCCTAATAGATTAGGGGGTGGTTTTAGGCCTCACAAAAGGATTCACCAAAGAGATTCCTTGAAACAGCAAGCTCTCTGAAGGCATTTAAAATTGGATTTGATTTACAAAACTTTGACTTGCACGTAACTATTCAGGAACATATTGATCACTTAAAGTGAGGTACATGGGACATAAATACCTTTAATCTTTTATAAGAAAGGCAGCAATTAAAATCGCTTTTGGTAAGCAATTTTTGAAATGGAGGGTTCGATCTCTTTGCTGGCTTCCCCCTCCCTAGAAAACTCCCTCTCTCCCCACATTCTCTTCTGATTAAATGAGGCAACCATTTTGGATTCTTTGTAGAACGCAGTTTCTGACCGAATTGCACTCCCATCTTAAGGGTACTGAAAAAGCTGCTCTAAGGGCTTAATTTCATTTCCGTCGCTCTTTGTTAATCCATTCTTGCTTCTCGGAAGCATTGTTAGAGAGAAATCGATCTGTTGGTTATTAAAAAATGGTCAATTACTATGGTATTAGCTGGACCTGTATTCCCTAACCATGGTGTCGTTTGCGTCCCCCGAAAAAGTTTGCCTTTGTGTGTCTGTCTGTTTGCTTTATTTAGCTCGTGGTGCGGAGTGCCTGATAAGGAATCCTGATGATAGTTTGTTCCATCTCCAGATTGAATTTCTTTATAGATCAGCCTCATTCATTTCCCAACTGGTTCTAATCAATACAGCTTGACTCGGCTTAAGGTTAGAGAAACTAACAAAACCTTGTTACTGATCAGGCGTCCTAAAGCACCTTCTTCATAAAGGCTCTCTCTGATGGTGACCTGTCAAACTGATCCACAGCCTCTAAGTGGGCTCAGGCCCTGAGCTCTACCCAGGCTCCAGAGCTGTCATTGTCTTGTTTCTTTTTGATTCCTGAAGCCAGAGGCCAGAAAGGCTTTTACAAATTGGTGAGGTGTGAGGGAGAGGGGAGGAATGGCCTATCAGGTGGTGCCGAGAACTTGCTGTAGAGAGAGCTTCAGCGAATGGTTCAGCCATTCTGAGATTCCGTTTCACTATCTACAGAAAAAGGCAGCTGGACCTATGCTAAGGTCTCATTGAACTTGAAGGTGCTAAGACTGCGTGGAGTCAGAAAGACCTGCTGTATTCCCAAGCATCTGCCCCACTTTTCAAAAGCGCACCCTAAAATGACTACCATTTAGAGAAAGGGATGGAAAACCATCATTTCTAGATCATGGAAAATCTACTCGCTCTCTGCCCCAAGGATTCCAAACCCAGCTCTCAGGCTCCCTAGCTGTGTGGCCTTGGCCGAGTCACATTTTCTCCCCCAAGGCTAGTTGCTTGTCTGTAAGATGGGGACATATAATTCTGACCTTTATCCATTCGGGGGATGTCGAGATGGTCAAACAAGGTCACAGATGTGAGAAGCACTTTGGAAAGGAAAGGAAAATGCATACAAAAGACTATTAGTCGGATGGCCACTGAATTGCCAGGAAAGAGCTTGTACATCACCCTGGAGCTTCATAAACGTGGCTTCCTCCTGCTCCCCACTCTCCCAGCCTCCCCACTACAGTTGTAGTTCGTGCTGGGTCAGAAATCATGGCTTGTTTACAAGCTGTTTGAGTGCAGAGCTCATTAGTGTGAGCAGTGACACCATCCTCAGGGAGTGCTACAGAAATTCAGCCAAGCGAGCTCAGCCAGCCTGTTCACCCCACCAGGGTGAAGGCCCTCACCTCCCCCCGCACCCCAATAACCAGCCAGTCAGCCAATCACTGCTCTGCCTAACACTGGGCATGCAGGGCTCGTGAGTGTTCCAGGTGTAAGATCAACAGTAACGGTGAGCTGACCCCACACCTTTTAGATCAGCGGTAGCATTAATAGACTAGTCAGTAGAGTTCCAACATGAGGCACGTTTAAGCTGTTTTCCTAAGATACTACTTATTTTTATTTCTTGAATGGGATATCTATTGTCCCTAAGACCTAGAAATATAATTATATTGAGCTGTCATTTCTTTTAAATATCTATAATATCCCGGACCCTTACTCTGAGCCAAGTTTTTTACTGGCCGCATTACATAAATGATTTAATTTATTTTTCACAAGATCTCTGTGAGGCTGGTATTCACTTAGTCATATTTCTTGAATGAATAAAGGAATGAATGAATATAGTTAAATTATAAACACATGTTGAGCGCTTTCTACATGCTAGGCACCGTGTCAGTCATTGGAGATTCACAAATGAGCAAACTAATCAAGGTCCCTATCATCGGTGGGCTTATGGTCTAAGTATTATGCTCCTCATTGGTAAATAAACTGAAACACAGAAGATGAATTAACTTAACCAAGATCACACAGCAAGCTAATGTCAGTTCAGGAGATCAAAAGTAACTCTGGCTCTGCCACAATGGAGTCATGAATATAAACTTACCAAAATATTGATGAAACTGTATAAGCTGTATGAAGCAGCTGTGTTCAGGCATCGGCCCTCAAGCAGCATGGGACTATGATCCTAAAGAAAAGAGAATCACACAGATGAGCCTCATGTTTGACCCAGCTCTCTGCTTGGGAGCACTTTCCCAGTTTTGGGAGTGAGGCATATGTGTAGGGGTTCCCACTGCATGGGCAAAACAAGATTCTAGACTCTAACAGGGAGCAGCTGCTATGGCTTGAAAACTGAAGGAAATGCATAGAGGTCACGGAGAACTGGGAGACATTGCAGTTACAATTCAGCCAGAGTGGAGAGACCCCACAGAACCCCTCGGACATCCAGGTAAGTCCTCGGAAAGGCCAAGCTAGATCACGTCCTAGTGGACCAATCCCTAGGATAAGGGAAAATATGGAGGAAAAAAAGAAAAATCAGACAATCCTTCACAGTGTAGAAAACCAGGCCTCGAAAGTTGAGAGGCTCTGCAATAACTTAATATTCCCAAACCAAAAATAAGTACTCTTTAAAGGAAAACAACACGATCCAAATTTCCGATAATATATCTTTCTAAATGGCTAGCGTATTTTCAAAAATTGATAAATATGTATAGAAGTGGGAAATCGTGGTCTGTAATCTATAGAAAAATAGGTCAGTAGGTACTGACCCGAAGATGACCCATATGTCAGAATTTGCGGTCAAGGATTTAAAAACAATAATTATAAATATTTCAAGGATATAAAGGGGAAGATAGATGTAATGATTGAAAAAATAAGGAATCTCAGCAGATTTAAAAGTGAAAACGTTTAAAACTTAAGAAAGAACTGAACGTTCTAATATTTAAATAAAATTTATTTAATAACAACATATTCAGATGACAGAAGAAAATACCAATCAACTTGAGATAGCTCAACAGCAGTGATACAATCTGAGGAACAGAGGAGAGGCATTGGGTTAGGTTAACTCTAAAGTCCCGTATGCCTCTGACAATCTGTGTTTCCATAAAAGGAATATATTGTACTTATCTAGATCGTATATGGCTGCATGTAAGAGAGGCCAGAAATAACAGTGTCTTAAAGAAGCTCGAGGTCGACTTCTCTCTGTCCCTCCTTTAGGTCTGGAGGTGAGCGTTCTAAGGCCAGTCCAAGCTGCCAGAGACTCAACCTCCTGTCTCGTTGCTCTACCATCCCTTGGGCATGGTCCTTGTCTGAATGGATATTCCCCTACATGGGCGGGCGGATATTCCAGCCAATAGGACTGAGGCAGGCGAGAGCTAAGTAAGGGGGACGCCTCCTATTTTTATGACGAGAAGTGGAATGTCACATAACACCGCTGCTAATTCACCGTCGGCTACATCTGGCTGGAAGGAAGGCTAAAAGATACAGATTTCTGTGGGTGGCCACGTGCTCGGCTGAAACAGAGATTCTCATACAAGGCGAGAAAGAGTCTTCGCCAAAGTCAGAGGTTCTGTATGAGTCTTAAGTAAAGAGCTGTGTCAGAGATGCCCACTCTCATAGAAAGGTATGCCGTGTAAGGGGTATTAGGCTTGCAGGCTGCCCTGTGTTAAGTAACCGCAGAATATGCTGAATTTGGAACATCTCATAGAATCTCCGGATGCAAGAGAACTTAAGTTGTATAATCAGGCCCCTTTGTCTGCATAATTTCTATAGCATCCATCAAGGTTTCTTCCCGAATTTCAAGTATTTCTGTGGAGAATGAATACTTACTGAGCACCCACCTCTACTACACGCACAGACACTGTATCAGACTGTCCACCCAGCGTCCCCGCTCTCAGAGAGTGCCCGGTCTAGTGGGAGGAAGCCAGCAGAACTTCCCACTGTCGCCTTACACGATCGGTTCTCGTAGAAGACGGTGGGGGCAGAAAGAAGGCGATCCTGCCTTCTGCAGGGGGGCCCCAAACGGACTTGTGAAGGGCGAGCAGCAGGCATCGTGTCTGCCATGGAGGAAACAGAGGAGGCGTTTGCATCATCCCTGAGGGATAATTAGGAAGGGAAGAGGGAAAGAAGGAAGGATTGGGAAGACGCAGCGTACTGCACTGGGGAAAAATTCCCTGGAGGCTTTCAGATTGCTGATCTGGTAATAATCGAAACTGATCTTCAACTTAAGGATATATTCTATCTAGTATTTTTGTTATAAACAACGGCGGTACTTTTTCCATGGAATAGGCCGGCTGTGTTTCTCTTCCTTGTACACTTTTCATGCTCGCGCCCCGTTACGCCAAGTGTCTCACCCATTCTGGGCTTGTCTACCGTCCGTTTCCCCGGCAGATGGTCAGCAGCAGAGGGCGGGGTAGTGTCTGCTTGTCTCTGTAGACTCAGACTCCAGCAGTGTCTGACAGAACAGCAGGCCCAGTACCTGCTTGGCAGGTGAGTGACTGAGCAGACGTTAGCCTGATGAAGAGGGCCAGGCCTTCTTTGCCGAGAAACAGCATCCAGAAAGACGAGCAGCGTGGGGTTCATCTCTGCCGGAGGCCGGCGTGCACACTGGAGCAGAGGGAGTGAGGGCAGGTGGGGGAAAAGGCCACTTCTCCAAGGCCCCATGACTAGTAGCACACTGACAGTAACCGAGCCTTTCTTTTGGGGTACCCATCACCTGTAGTGACCTGAGCTTTTCTTTTGTGGCACCCATCACTGTTGGTAAGCATGCTCTTGACCAGTAGCGGACAGCCGTGGAGGATTCAGGCTTCCTTCCTGTGCACAAGTCTCGGCCTTGCAACTTCCTGGCTGTGTGACCTCGGGCAAGTCACTTAAACTCTCGATGACGTAGTTCTCCTATCTGGAAAATAGAAATAAACATGCCTATCTCATAGGCTTGCGGGAAATTTGAAATAAAAAATAATCCACTGAAGGTGGTTAAAACACTGCCTTGATCATTAGTGCTTAATAAATGCTAACTGTTGTTAATAGATGATGGTGGTGATGATGACAGATGATAGATGTATAGATAGAGATCTGCGTGATTGGTTCATTATGGTATGTCTAACCCTACTGCATTATAAGTAAGGGGCAGAAACACCTCCTACCATTCGGGAGGCAGCCTAGAAAAACGTCTGGAATGGAGAAGGTGCTCAGTAAACATAGGCCGAAAGGGCGAAAGGGAAGCTGCGGCTGGAGAGGTAGGCAGGAGACAGACCGCGTGGCGCCTTGTGAACCGTGCCGAGAAGCTTGAACTTTCTCCTCAGGGCTGGTCCGGCTCCTGAAGGGCAATGAAACGATCTGGTCTTCAGCATCACAAGGGCTGGACTGGAGGCCCAGGGACCTGTCACACCAGTTGAGTGAATAACCCAGGGACTAGCTGATGACGGGCTGGGCCGAGGAAGGGGCAGCACAGAAGGGAAGAAGGACTTTTCCTCTTCGTTACTTTCTGTCAGTTATTTAAGCTCCCTCGATCGTACTTTTCTTATTGGGGAAGCAGAGATAAGAACCCAATTCTGACAGGGCTTTTGTGGAGAATATATAAAATACGGAGAGACTCACATATTCTTGGTTTGCTAGATAATCCTCTTCCCCGTCACTAACACCCCCTCTCCGGCACCAAACACACACATTAAATGCCATTGGCCGATATTTAGGGAAATGTAGCCTAATCTTCTAATCATATACTCTTAAGAATGGATAACTCTTCAAGGTCAGGTCGTCGTACTCGGAGAGTTTTAGAAATGGAGACTATCCTAGATCATAACTGTTCCACGCATGTGCAAACACGGAGAATGGGAAAGGCACGGCAGTTAGCCCTGTGTTACACAGCACGCAGGCGTCAGTGCTGGTCTGATCTAGACCCCACTGCTGATTCCGTGGTCACCGCGGTGTCTTCCAGCTGCTCCAAAAGCTAAGCCAGGGTGCCTCGTGCTGTGCACGTCATCCAGGAATGTTTATTAACCAGATTTACAGACAGCAATGTCGGTTAGCCCAGGAGGACACAGCAACTCTGCAGCAACAACATCTCTGATGTGCGACACTCAGACGAAGTGCCAGAGACTTGGCCGCTTTCTTTACCTGTATTAGTTCGTTTTGTTCTCATTATTCCCATTTTACAGATGACTAAACCAAGTCTCAGAGATGTAAAATCATTGCTTCTACGTGATATAACTAAGAGTCAAATACGTTCAAACGTTAAGCGAGCTTCATTAAATAGTAATTACTTGAACATTTATTCTGTGGCAGGGAACCCGGTATCCTAGACAGATACCGGATCCAAACCCAGCTCTGTCCTACTCCAAAGTCCACGCTCTTATTCACTGCTTGGCCCTGCAGAGCCTAGTCGAAAACACCACGTATTGAACTTCCAGGCCAATTTCTCTTTATCGTTCTGGTTATTCTGTACTGATATATATTTTTTGCCATTATTTTCAACTATATTTTAATATGATTTATTTTTTGTCCTACAGCACGTCAAATTTCAAGTCTATTTAATCCAATAGATGCTTAATTCAGTCATAACTATTAAAAGCAATCTGCTAGAATAGAGAGTAGAGAAATATAAAGATTAATAAAACAGGATCCTTGCCCAAAAAGAGTTGACGGTTTTATGCTGGGTAGTGGGAGGATTAAACAGAGGTACCGGGGAGGAGAAGGGAAGAGAAAATGACATTGAACAAAGGCCCGTCTCGCCAGATGCTGTTCGTCGGTGCTTTCTGCACATTCTCACGTATGGCCTTCGCAGGAGCTGCTTCCAGTGGTGAACAGGAGAGTCGCGAGCTCAGAATGAGTAACGAAACCCCCTGAGCTCGCACTGCTCGTGCTGGGGAGTGGCCGAATGGAGATTCCCACAGTCCGTCTGACCCCCACCCTGGACCCTACGCTGCGTCACACCAGCGCCAGAAGGCAACCAGACGGAGACAGAGAAGGGAGCCATAATTCTAAGTTCTTCACGTTAACCCTTAACTGTTCTTGATCTTTCACTGTTCTCTCGTTCGCAACCTGGATGTGCAAGGTTGAAATTGGAAGGAGATTTAAAGTTCAGCTGGTTCCAGGAAGGCAAATAGATATTTATCTCATGGCCCGTGGGAAGGGCGACTCCAACTAACAACTAACTAGTCCTCTCTGGTTTGTGAGGTGAGAAGTCCAGAGCACAGAGAGGAAATGGTCCTTGTGTGCGGTCGGGACGAGGAAGTGAATCCCTATTGAGTGTCTGCTAAGTTCCAGGAACTGTTTTATTTTCCCCAGCTTTATTATAGTATAATAGACAAATACAGACTGTATATACTTAAGGTATATGATGCGGTTTTGATATATGTATACATCGTGAAAAAATTACCACAATCAAGCTAGTTAACATATCTGTCATGTCACATAATGGCCATTTGCGTGTGTGGTGAGAACACTTAAGATCTACTTAGCAAATTGCAAGTATACAATACAGTATTAATAACTATAGTCACCAGGCCGTGCATTAGAGATGCAGAACTTATTCAGCCGGCATCACTGAAATGTCGAACCTTCATTCAATGTCTCCCCATTTCCCTCGCCCTCCAGCCCCGCCTAGAAATCACCATTTTACTCTCTGTTTTCATGAGTTCTACTTTTGGAGATTCTACACATAAGAGAGATCATGCAATATTTGTTTTTCCGCGTTCGGCTTATTTCAGACAGCATAATGTTATCCAGGTTCACGTGTGTTGTTGCAAATGACAGTATTTCCGTATTTTTAAGGCTAAATAATGATAACGACAACAATGATAATATAGAATAAAATATATACATGATCAAATAATATCTATATATATTATCGAAAAGACAAAAGATAACTGCTGTGGAGATACGGGCAAAAGAGAAGCCTCGCACACTTTTGACGGGAGTGTCAATTGGAGCCGCCACTATGGAAAACAGTATGGAGTGTCCTCCGAGTATTAAAGAGAGAGCTACCATACGATCGCGCGATCTCGCTTCTGGGCATATATTTAAAGAGAAGGAAATCCAGGTACTGTTTTAGACTCTGGATACAGAATTGAATAGAACAGTTAAAATCCTTCTCCCGTGAAATTTACAGTCTAATAAGGATACTGACACTGACTTCATCAGCCAGAAAGTAGACACCGCGCAAAGCCGTAGGGCTAAATGCGTTTATCTAATGGGAAGGCACACATGGAGAAGAGGGACAAGAGCAGAGCCTTGGGCTCTCAAGAGATTAGAGAAAGGGACAGGATCCTGCAAAGGGGCTTGAGAGGCTGCAGGCATAGCATAGGAGCAGAACCAGTAGTGAGTTTCTTAGAAATCAGAGAAATTAGCTCACAAAGGAAGGAGCGTTCTACTGGGTCAGAAGTTGCGTTTGCAGATTCCGGCTTCACCACTCCCCTCCAGGGAGATAGGGTTGCTAGGCTTCCAAGGATCTCAGTTCATCATCCGGAGGCACCATTTTTTTTCTCTTGCAAATGGGACCCCTGAATGTTGTCATGCATGAGTATGGAGTCTCTTTGTAAACTGCTTTATGGATGAAAGAGATATGATGGTGTCCTCCAGAAAACCTGAGTGTCTGGATGTTGGTTTTATGTTTTTTGTTTTTTTTTTCCATTTAGAGTCATAACAAAGTGAGGCTGCTGATGGGGACAGAAGGGAGGTCTTTTCCAATGTGGCACGTCTCACAAAATCATCAGAAACAACCTCACAAAACAGTGGTGGGGGATTTTTTTTTTTTTTGAGTTCGCCAAAGATGCTTTGGCCAATTATTGTTTTTTAAATTTACTTTTGACAAATTCTCCTAATGATCTGTTTCCTTGTCGTTGGATAGATAATAGTGCTCCACTGCCATGCAGGGGAGAATCTGAGGGTATTTCTCCAATGGATCTTTGGGGGCTTTTGGGAAAGGGAAAAAAAAGGAAATGGGCGCTGGGTAGGCGGCCGAAAATATTCACTAAGGTGACGTGTCACCCTTTAAATCTAAGAAGAACCGTAAATAGCAAATGTTTATGTGGCATTTACCACTTACCAGACACTGTTCTAAGCACTTTACACACATCGACACATTTAATGTTTAAAACCTAATGAGGTAGGTACTACGAAGGTTCCCATTTTATAGATGAGAAGATAGGTTGAAAACCTCCAGAGGGTACCTAGCTGCCAAGAAGCAGAGTCTGTACGTGTGATCCCTGTTCTGCGTTCCTCTTCTGCAGGCTGCGTTCCTTCTCACGCTCTGCCCCTTCTGTTGTAGAGATGAGCTAACAGGTACAGATGGAGGAATGGAGGTAGGGCCAGACTCTATCTCATAGCTGCTGGAAGCTGCAAACCCCTCTAGCCGAGTAAGGCTTGATCGATGCCCCTCTGCCTCACTCATCTTTCATTCCTGGGCTGCTAGCTTCTACAGGTGACCTGCGCGGACTGGTCCACCCCTTGGAGATGCCATCCACATGGCTTTGCCACTTTCCAAAGGCTAAGCACCCATGGGAAGTGAAAGCCTCTGCCTCCAGCCATTTTGCTCGTTAAGATTCCTTGAGCCCAGCTTCTCGGGCAGTCCTGGGGAAATCAGCTGCTGAGCCAGACAGCCAGATAAGTGTGTTTTTCTCTGGAAGCCACAGACCCACAAAAGAATTAACGAAGATGAATTAAGGGTTGTTAGAGCTTGGAGAAGTCAAGCTATTTTCTACCCAGGAGCAATGTGTTAAAATCATGGAAATCTGGACAAGTAACTAGAAAGTACAGCACAGGGAACAATTTTGGACCAATGAACAATACAGAATGATTGTGTGGTGAAGCCTCGTCCACCCCCATTACCTCCAACCCTATTTCTGGCAGGTCTCTGCAGAACCATCTAGTGAATATCATGTCCCCACAGGGCCCTCCATGGGGTCTGCCTGGGGAGTTAGTACTCTTTTCCTCCTGATTCCCCACTCCTCCCACCCTGTCCAGGAAAACTCCAAGGTGGATTCTGCCATGAGCAAGGCATTTCGTTCTGATTGACTCTGACTCATAATAAACAAGGATATGGATGTCTAAGCTAAGGCCGATGGGGAAAGAATATAGACAAGGGTGGGATTGTTTCTGTGTCCTTGACCTTTAAAGCATGTTTTTCTGATTGATCTTAGAACTTATATTATTCACTCGGCGAAGAGAGAGATGTTTTTTTTTTATGCATTTGTTTTGTTTAACAACTGAACAAGGAACATCATTGGACTCTCCTGCTTAATTAAAATAATGTTATTGTTGAGCATTTACCAAACTATACAAATGGATGGATGGATGGTAGATGATGGTGGATGAATGGATGGATGGTGGGTGGGTGGATGGATGATTGATAGATGAATGGAATGGATGGTTGGAATGGGTAGATACATTAGATAATGGTGATGTGGAAATAGATGATAGATAGTAGATATTGAAATAGATGAATGGTAGATAGATGAATAGATGATATTGATATAAATAGATGAATGAAATGAATGGATAGATGGATGGTAGATAGATGAATGGTAGATAGATGAATGAATGAATGAATGATGATGATAGATGAATGTTTGAATGACTGAGTAGAATGAAATAGATAGATAGTGGATGGTAGATGATGGAATAATAGATAGGTAAGGGAATGAATGGTGAATGAAGCCAGATGAAGGCAGAATGGTAGATAGATGGTAGTCAATGCCATTCATCCTTCCATGTAACATAAAATTTATAATATTGATAACTTACTCTTTAAACTTGAAAACAATACAAAACTCCCTAAATTACTATTTAAAGTAACCTTGATACTAGCGCAACACTATATATCTCCTTGCGGCAAAATGAGCTAAAATCCTCAACATTCATACTACATGCCAACAACAAATGACAAGTGTCTGGCAATCCATGGTTAGCCATTGCCTTACATTGGATATGGTGCCTTGTTTCACACTTATTCATTCATTCATTCATTCATTCATTCATTCAACAGGTATTTATTGTGCATGTACAATGTGTCAGGCTACCAGGAATAGAGCAGTGAACAAAAAGATAAAAAATCTCTTTCCTGTTGGAATTTACATTCTAATGGGAGGGAACAGGCAATAAAAAAACAACCATGACAGTTATAAAGGGGAGGGAAGCAAAGTAAGGAGAGGAGGTGAGTCGCACCCATCTGGTCAGCATGGAGTTACAAGCCCCAGCTGCACAGGAGACACAGAAGGAAGCTGGAACTCATCCGGATGTCAGGGGGTCAGGGTCTGGGAGGCGAGGAGACCAAGGGCTGTGCCAGTCCGAGTAAGGGCACCTAGAAAGGTGTGGTTGCTTCCACCGCGAGGGCAAGGAAGTGGCCTAAGTAGCTAAGAAGGCCTTTGAGATCTAGGAGATACTTAAGGCGAGTCCTGAATTTGTTCTCTGAGCAGACAAAGAAGGAGGCTATATTCCGGGTTGAAGGATATTCTAATCTAGAGTTTTGCTACTCGACGTGTGGTCTACAGACCAGCCACATCAGCACCACCTAGGAGCTTACAAGAAATTAAGAATCTCAGGCCAACCCCAGGCCTCCTGTATCAGAATCTTTATTTCAACGAGATGCCCAGGTGATCCCTATGCACATTGTACCAGCATCTCGGAGGGTGGCAGCGGACGTCATTAATTTTAAAACTCCCAGGAGGAAAGCCTTGCCTTCCACAGGTCCTTCTTGCCCCTGAGCTGTCCGCATTATCCTCCATCAACATGCAGCAGCCACACAAAGGGACTAATTTGTGAAACAGGAATTCTTAACCCCAACTTTGCAGATATGGTTACCTTGGTCACAAATCCCAAGAAAGCTTCGCACTTCCAACTCGTATGTGGGGGAGGCTGTGAAGTGGATGTCCCTGCCTGGTGACGAGTTGGCACATCCGGCCTCCTGCAGATGGCTGGGCTCTTGCAGACAGCGCCGCATATCTGACACATACGTGTCGGGCTTAGTGTTCCTTCCTGAGCCAGAGCGGACAGATTTGGGAGGAGAGGACAGCGGGCCTTCAGAGGGAAGGACAGCATGCCATCCCAAGTCCTCATCAACAACAGGCTCTGTTCTTGAGGAACAGCCAAAACGCTCATTTCTCACCCAAACTGAGTCATGCTGGAAAAGCAGGAAGTGGAGCCAAGATGCAAACTTTTCTCAAGAACTCTCTTCCCAGACCTTCAGTCTGGTGTCGCTTGCCTATGTACGTCCTGTGAGCTACTTCTCCCTAAAGTCCCATCCCCTAACCCGAAATCTGTGGCACCAGAGGGAGGAGGTCTCCTTGGACTGGGGGGTTGGAGCCCCGGAGGGGGGCCCTGGAGCTGGCAGTAATGGCTGCCGTGCCTTGAAAAAGGAATGTGAATGTCTGGGCCTCATCCCCTGGACCTTTGCGGAAATAACTGTCCTCACCGGTGTGTACTCTTTGCGCGTGCTCTTGTCCCCTTCCCCCACCGTCATCAAGGTTGGGGACCGGAGAGCGACGGGACCTTCCAAGGATGCTCCTGTACCGGATGGGACCACGGGACAAGTCAGAGGCCAGGAGTGTGTTCGCGAGTCAGCCTCTCCATCTCCGCCTCTCTGTAGTTCTTGGTTCTTTCTGCTCATCTACTCTCGTTGGTCTCATCCACGCTCACGGAGCCTCCTATGTCTCTCTCCTGCTGACTCACACACACTCACATGCAAACGGAACTTGAGCTTCCTCAGATGTGTCAAAGCTCAGAGAAGGTCACCATCATTCATCATCCCCTTATTCCTCAAAACTTGGCCCTTATCTGTGGCTTCTTTTCCCTTTTTCCCTACAAGAAATTGATTACCAGCTCCTAGTGATGCCCGTTCTCCTCACAGTGGCAGAGGAATGCATCTGGAATGCGTCTAGAATGTCACTCTTTTCTTCAAGACCTTTCAGTGGCTTCCCATTGTGCCTAGGGCAAAGCCCTGCCTCCCCTGCCTCCTGGCGCCCCACTTGGCATGGCCACACTTCTGTCCCTGTGCCTTTTGGCTTACACAGCTGTCAGACCAGACAGGAAAGGGACCGAGCCTCCATCTTTTCTCTCCAGCACTGAGCACAATGCGTGGCACGTGGCAGGTATTCAATAAGCGTTTACGGTATGAATGAGTAAGAAGTTAACGATCGCTTAGTTTTTACCCATCACATGAGGCTCTGAGAGAATGGGGCACAAAACAGGTAAGTGTGATAGTGGAGATGGACAGAAAAATGATGCAGAAACGTGGTTTTCCTTGAAGAAGAGATGGTTTATTTTTTATCTCCATTTCATAGGTGAGCGAACCAAAGTTCAGGAGATTCAGTAGATTGCACACACTGAAAAGAAACTAATAAACAGAATAAGAATTCGAACCCAAGCCTACTTGATTTTAAAGGCCCCGCAGTTTCCTCTGTAATAATACAATGGCTCCTATTTAAGCACCGACTAGAGAGGCAGGTAAAGTAAACATTTGTATGCACAACTTTATTTATCTTTGTCAGTGGCACCAGATGATCGACACTGTTATTACTCACACGACACTTAAGAAAAAAATCTGAGGAGCAGTCGGTCAAGTTCTCATCGAAGGATACATGGTCGATGAGTGCTAGTCTATAGGTTCAAACAAGATCCAGCCTGCCCGAACCTCTGCTCTTGACCGTTCCTCAGAAGAGCTCTCTCTTTTACCTCAAAAATATCCTAAGCCTCGTGACCATAAGCACGTTCCTAGGATAGAATGCACTGCGTAATTATCCGTGCTCCAGGTTAATTCGTCGCTGCTTCGCCACGAGAGGCTCCACGCCTCCCCAAACTCCGCTTGCCTTACGTGCCTTGGGGATTGAAGCAGGGGCTGCAATCAGAGTCCGTCGTCTCGAATCCCTTTGCCACGAGCAGGCCTGCCGTGACCACGGGAGAGACCAGGAGGAGACGGCGGAGGACCGGTTTGCGCTGGGGCGGACAGACGCAGCGAGAGCCATAGGTGCAGCACTTTATTGACGCAGTCTGCAAGCTGCAAATAAATGCTGGCATCTCGAAAACTGAGGGCTGCTTAATTGATTTCTGTATTGTGGAAATTTGAGGAATAGATATTCAGGCAGTAATGCCTCAGAGCATCTTTTTCCCTGCGCGGCGGGGAGCGGGTCACTGACCATGGAAATGGCATGGTTGGTCCATCATCGATATGAGACAGGTGATGTCCTACCCAGGTGGCTGAGGCTTGATCCAAGACTCCATTTACCCCCAGATACCTTCCCCTCACTCTACCTCCTTCAGAGACACTAGGGCACTTCAGCGGGGGTGACCTCGTAGAGAGACCGAGAAAGTGATTGACTCGCTGATGTGATTTACCCCCTAATTTTCCCCACGGTTTTTCCGTGAAACCTAAAACATCAGAGGCAGAACTTGAGTTAGAAAGACAGCCTTGTAAAATGGAAAGATTATGCTCTGTCATTAAATATTTTCAAATAGGACATTTAATAAACACATAATATTCCACTGATTATTTGTGTTATTAGAAATTAAGATTATTTCTATTTTCACTACTTTATTGATGCACTAATTTAACACCTTAATACACACCTATCTCCATCAAAATCTATTATTTTTATTTATTTACTTTATTATGGTGACATTGGTTAACAAAATGCAGTAAATTTCAGATGTGCAATTTAGCAGTAAGGCATATATACATATTACGTTGTGTGTTCGCCGCCCGTAGTTAGATTTCTTCTGTCACCACGTATTTGACCCCTTTTACCCCGTCTACCTCCCGCCTCTGCCCTTCCCCCTCCCCTCCGGTAACCACTAGTCTGTCGTCCATGTCCACGAGTCTCTGTTTGTTTGTCCTGTTCATTCGTTGCTTTTAGGTTTATATCCCACATATAAGTGATATCATGTGATTTTCAGCCTTTTCTTTCTGGCTTATTTTGCTCAGCACGATTATCTCAGGGTCCATCCATGTTGTCGCAAATGGCACTATTTCATCCCTTCTTATGGCTGAGTAATATTCCATTGTATATATGTACCACAGCTTCTTTCTCCAGTAAAGCCTCTTATTTACTTAGGAGAATGTTCTAGAAATGGACTACTAGGTCAAAAGTCCTGAAGCTGGTAGAGATGTTCATTGGTGAAATATTTGTGAGACATTTTTCCAACCTCTGCGATTTAAAATTTTTTCAAATCCTTTGCACCTGGGTTGCTGTCGACCAGGTCTCCCCTGTCCCCAGACCCATGTCATTGATTTTTTTTTGTGTGTGCCTACGTTCATTCAGCACAGTGGGTGACCCTTACTTCCCTTTATACTAAACGTGATCTTGCTCGTGAGTCCATCATGACGGCCTGACGACGTCCTGTCAAACATCTGGTCTACCCCTTTCAACACTGGTTCAGAAACAAGCAGTAGTTGGAGCAGGCCTCGTGGAGCCTCTCCCTCTGGCTTGAAATGAAGCAGTTGACACTCATGATCTCAGATGTTCATCCAGCTCCGAGATGATGCCAGCGCATCATCTGACCAGCGGCTGCCCAGAAGGAGGTACTTAGAAAGGGTTTGTGATCCCCCATTCAGCAACGGTGTCCATAATGGAGAATCGCCTGTCATGGGGGATTGCGTTGGCTCGTGGGGGTCACCACTTCTTCTCTGCACCCCCCTCCGAAAAACCCTGTAGAACACGAAGCCATGGAATGTTTCTGGACAGGCAGTGCTACCCACTTAGAGGACATGATACTTAAACCTAAGACGTGAATGACAAGGAGGGCCAGTCAAACACACACCAGGGACAGAGCAGTGTCGAGGACCTGCAGTCTCCCGGGCACGGGGCTCAGGGACTCAGTGGAGAATCTGACAGAGAGTCGCAAACAGGGCCTTGGCACCGTGGCAGGTGGAGTTGAGAGAGGTACCAGCTGGCCGGAGCTGACAGGGAGAGTGGAAGCAGCCAGCAGTGGGCGGATGCTGTTTTTATGACATTTTCTTGAAGCGGTTTTGCTTTCCGTTCTGAGATTTCGTTCTTCAATCCAGCTTCCCATTTGTTTTCCCATTACTGATGATGTTTTATGTCGTCTATTTGTTGATTCCCTTCTGGCTTATGCCAGAAGGCTTCTCACCTACTCTCAGCATGGGGGAGTGTTTGCGTGTGCATGTGTGTGCTCTTTGAGGACACTCAAGGTCGAGGAGGGAGCCGACTCGCATGTCAGTTATGGGGCGTTTCGGGAGCCGAGGCTGCCCTGCAGCTCTCTGTGATGGAATGACATGGAAGAGTCATGCGGGCTTTGCCCAGTTCGGTCAAAAGATACCTCCTGTTACTAATGAGTAAGGGCTTGGGAGTCAGGAGACAAGGGTTCAAGTGCTAGGCCAGCCACCGGGTGACCTTGGCCAACCTCCTTGACCTCCTCAG